>NC_047505.1:39154918-39299918 GCF_902827115.2 Pseudochaenichthys georgianus
CCTTGCGAGAGTAAAAAGCTGATCCGTCGTTCCACGACCAGGACGGAATCCGCATTGTTCCTCCTCAATCTGAGGTTCGACAATCGGCCTGACCCTCCTTTCGAGTACCTTGGAGTAACTTTCCCGGGAGGCTGAGTAGTGTGATGCCTCTGTAATTGGCACACACCCTCTGATCCCCCTTTTTGAAAAGGGGGACCACCACCCCGGTCTGCCACTCCTTCGGTACCGTTTCCGACTTCCACGCAACGTTGATGAGACGTGTCAACCATGACAGTCCCTCAACACCCAGAGCCTTCAGCATTTCCGGGCGGATCTCATCCACCCCCGGGGCTTTGCCACTGTGGAGTTGTTTGACGACCTCAGTGACCTCCCCCCGGGAGATTGGCGTTGATCCCCCGTCATACTCCAGCTCTGCCTCTAACATAGAGGGCGGAGTTGTCGGGTTCAGGAGTTCCTCAAAGTGTTCCTTCCAACGTCCCAACACTCCATCAGTTGAGGTCAACAACGTCCCATCCTTACTGTACACAGCTTGGATGGTTCCCTGCTTCCCCCTCCTGAGGTGTCGGACAGTTTTCCAGAACAACTTTGGTGCCGCCCAAAGTCCTTCTCCATGTCTTCTCCGAACTTCTCCCACACCCGCTGCTTTGCCTCGGCCACGGATGAGGCTGCTGCCCTTCGGGCCTGTCGGTACCTTGCAACTGCTTCGGGAGTCCCCCGGGATAACAAATCCCTGAAGGCCTCCTTCTTCAGTCGGACGGCTTCCCTGACTACCGGTGTCCACCAGGAGGTTCGAGGGTTACCGCCCCTTGAGGCACCTAAGACCTTGAGACCACAGCTCCCCACCGCGGCTTCGGCAATAGAGGCTTTGAACACCGACCACTCTGGTTCAATGTCCCCAACCTCCACAGGAATGCCCGAAAAGCTCCGCCGGAGGTGTGAGTTGAAGGCCTCCTGAACTTGGGCCTCCTCCAGACGTTCCCAGTTCACCCGAACTACACGTTTGGGCTTACCAGGTCTATCCAGAGGCTTCCCCCGCCACTCGACCCAACTCACCACCAGATGGTGATCAGTTGACAACTCCGCCCCTCTCTTTACCCGAGTGTCCAAAACATACGGCCTCAGGTCCGATGATACGATAACGAAATCGATCATGGACCTTCTGCCTAGGGTGCTCTGGTACCACGTACACTTATGAGCATCCTTATGTTCGAACATGGTGTTTGTTATGGCCAATCCATGACTAGCACAGAAGTCCAGTAACAAACCACCACTCCGGTTCAGATCAGGGGGGCCGTTCCTCCCAATCACGCCCCTCCAAGTGTCTCCATCATTGCCCACATGTGCGTTGAAGTCTCCCAGCAAGACTAAGGAGTCCCCTTCAGGAGCCCCATACAGGACTCTTTCCAGGGTCTCCAAGAAGGCCGAATACTCTGAACTGCTGTTGGGTGCATAAGCACACACAACAGTCAGAGTTTTCCCCCCCATAACCCGCAGGCGTAGGGAGGCGACCCTCTCGTCCACTGGGGTAAACTCCAACAACGAAGCACCTAACCGGGGACTTGTGAGTATCCCCACACCCGCCCGGCGCCTCACACCTTGAGCAACTCCGGAGAAGAATAGAGTCCAACCCCTATCCAGAAGTAAGGTTCCAGAGCCGGAGCTGTGCGTAGAGGTGAGCCCAACCAGATCCAACTGGTACCGCTCCACCTCCCGCACAAGCTCCGGCTCCTTCCCCCCCAGAGAGGTGACGTTCCACGTCCCCAAAGCCAGCTTCTGTCGCCCGGGTCTGGTCCGTCGAGACCCTCCGCTTTCACTGCCACCCGTCTGGCAGCGCACCCGACCCCATCGATGTTTCCCGTAGGTGGTGGGCCCGCGGGACAGAGAAGCGGAGGTGTTGCCCACGTTGCCTTTTCGGGCTGGGCCCGGCCGGGCTCCGTGGCAAGCCCGGCCACCAGACGCTCGCCGACGAGTCCTCCTTCTGGGCCTGGCTCCAGAAGGGGACCCCGGGCTTCCTCCGGGCCGGGTATCCTCACTTCTTGTTTTTCCTTTCATGAGGTCTTTTGAACCAATCTTAGTCTGGCCCCTTGCCTGAGACCAATTTGCCATGGGAGACCCTACCAGGAACACAAGGTTCCAGACAACACAGCCCCCAGGTTCATCAGGGCACACAAACCTCTCTACCACGGTAAGGTGCTGGTTCTTCAGAGGTGGTGCTTCCCCCACTGACAACTGACCTTATTGTTTCACAAACGCTAACTATAGGTGTTTGTTGACAACACTGCTCTGAAAAATTAAAAGTTGCAAGCTGCAGCAAATTATTTTAATGTTTATCTTAGAGAATGTAATATCCATCTGTAGTTTTTTTATCAGCTTAAGCACTCAAAATGTTATTTCAAGTAACACATTTCAATCGTTACTGCATTGCCAACATGCAGACATTGATTCATGCAGGTGTATAAAGTCTTATTTGAAGATACTGCTGATGGAAATCCATGAGGTAATAGTCCAATATTTTACCAATTTGAAAAATAAATTGAAAACCTCAATGTTTTGAGACAATCTCTTTCTAGCTAGTTTTAGCTTAGTTTAACCCAAAATCTGAGACTGTTTGTGAATGTCTACTTTGGCTTATAAAATGTAGCCTGCCAGCACTCCAGAGTAATTGGTGTAATTAGTTCTTAGCAGAACTCTTTCTTCAATGGTTTGCACATTATACATGTGAAACGTTACATATAAGTAGGGTATAATTCCATGTCATTAGCTGTTGATTTTCCTCCTGGCTGCCAGTCAGGGTTTATTGTTCAGGCGGTAAGTGGGTTTGCGAGGGAGGTGTTGGCTCCATCTTAGGCCGGTAATGTATGGCTCCAGCTGCTGTCTCCCTCTCCCCAGGTGGACTGCTGGATGCGTGAGCAGTGCATTTCATTAGGGCAGAAACACCCATGTCTAAGGGGAAGACATTCTGCGAGAGGACAATGCTTATCCCTGATTGGTCACCAGGCTCTCACAGGGATAGATTTCTAGATACATATCAACCATCCTGTTGAGAGCCAAAAAGCTGCAATCTAAATCTCATTAGAGGAGCTTTACAAATCTGTGATCCCTCACTGACAGTTGGATCCATCAAAAAAAAAGAAATGTGGACAGCTAAGCTTAGCTGAGGGAATTCTACACATAAAAGACTGTTTACATAACTGTTTCACTCAAGGTTATTCTCAGTTCACTGCAAACAGCAGATTTAGTATACGTTTGTATCCAATTTTAGATGCCCATCCTTCTGGATCATATTGGCCCACTTGTCGGTGACTTTAGAAAATAAACAGACAAGTACAAAATGCTTATATGTCATAATGCGCCACCTGATTCTTCCCATTTGCAGTAGTTTAGCTTCTTGTAAACTGCCAACCCAGTCTCACGGCATTTCGTGTTCACCAACACGATTTTTAATCTATTGATTCGTGTTCACCAACACGATTTGACCCTTTTTTTCGTGTTGCACAGCACGATTTTAAAAGCAATGTATTTCTACTGCCTGCAGCACGTCTTTTTCTCCGGTCGGGTCGTGGGAGACCGGAAGCTGTGTGGTTCATAAAAACATGTTCTTACTCAATATCAAGCCACAATTATTGCTTTTATTTTAAATCGTATAATTTCGGACTTTTTTTGCCGTCTGTGAGGACAATAAATGGGGCTCAGACAATAAATGGGGCTCAGAGCCTCAGAATACGGAAATCTGTATTTTTAAATATTTTTTTCCTTCTAATTCGTTATTCTTTTCAAAATAACACACTGTTATTTACTCACCAATAACACACAATTATCCTTGCTTTTATTTATTGGTTTAATTCCATAATCTCTGGCTTTTTTGGCGTCCGTCAGGAACTGAATTTCAAAATAAAAATAACCGGAAACAGACGTAGGCCTATAAGGGACATTTCGAGCATCATTGCGATTGTCAACATTTCTGAGTTTAGGATGGCCGAAGACACTACACTACCCATAATCCCCAGCTATCGTTTAGGACTACAGTCCCCTAAGGTTACGCAGAGCGTCAAACAGCTGTGTGAAATGGAACGAAACCACGCCAGATTATCCAAAACTGGAATCGAACGCCCTCCCAGAACTACACATGCTGGCTATTGTGTTTCGCAAAATGTTCTATGGGACGTCTCTACTGAACGTTTTCGTTTTTCCCACAATTAGAAGTTGCCAGTATTAAACACATTGGTGTTATCAAATGTAAAACATATAATTAATAAATGGGTGAAAATCGCTTGTGTCCATAATGTGCAGCATTAATATATACCCACATGACAGCTCATTGTTACTTTGTAATTCTACTCCACTACAATTCAGAGGTTAACCTGGTATTTTTACTTCCCCACTGCAATTTATTTGAGTACTTTGGCCGATTCATGATTTCATTATGTGAAATATAAACAACCCCTTAAATCAGGACTTTAGTTAACCGTGACCTGAGTTTATAAATTTCAGGAATTGTTGATTGTCAAGTGGCCAAAAATACAGGAGAGATATTTGATTCGTTGGTGCTTGAGAAGGACTAAAACATTATTCTGGCAATTTGACATGAATGCGCAAACGAGTTAATTAAGTATATTCATTACTCGTTATTCCTCTACATAATAGTTAATTAAAGACTGGTATATATGGCTTATTTTGCACATCCCCTTTCAAGATTGTAAAGTTTATTGACATATCATATACACAACAGTGTAGTTATGCAATGAATGAAAAACTTGGGTCACAGGTTCATCAACAGTGCATTACAAGACATCTATCAATGTGTGTGTATACTTCCACCATTACACTGTCGTATTCTGCACATTTCTTTAATTAAAGCCTTATTAGTTAGCACATCCTCCTATCAGGCACTAAACTGTTTTACTCTAGATATCATTTGAGTATCTTCTTGATATTTTCTATTCTATATTTATATAATTGACCTTCTACTTTCCCACTATTTTGTATGTACTCTTAATATTTGAATGTTTTCATAAAATATAACACATTCAAAAGTGCGTTACAAAAATGAAAGACATTAAGAAAAAGGCATTTTAAACAGTCATTAAAAAGCAACACAATCTTCCTGCATTGCAATTACTCTAAACGTGTAATAACGTGCTTTAACCAGTAGGTGGTTGGGTTAAAAGGCTGTCAAGTTTACAGTGTTAACAAAATAAAATATACTGCTGTTTCCGTTTAGTTTACGACGAATATTATTTTGTTATTGTTTTGATATTTGTAACACAAAAGCGATGGAAAAAAACCCATAGCAACCAAAAAAAGATGGTCTTAACATGACCCAGTCGTCTAGTAGTTAATAAAAAACAATAATATCAAAACAAAATATTACTACTAACTTTATTGTGAAATTAAAACAGAACGGTAAAAGAATAGTTTCCGGTGTATTCTGATGCCCGATCTCTGTAGATAAAGAAAGAACTAAGACAGATGTGTAATATTTAATGCAGCCAAACCATTTATTACAATGCATTCATGTGATGACTTTCAAAGAGTAAAGCAAGCACTGCTGAATAAAGTATGATTTTCTCTTTTACGAAACCTTTTTTTTTCATATGGAATGCAGTTGGAGGTCAACCAATCACAGAGCTTGAGGACTGATCACGGGGTTCATGGTGTAGTCCCAAACGATAGCTGAGGATTCTGGGGTAGTGTAGTGTCTTCTGCCGTCCAAAAACTCCGAAAATATATTTGTTTCTCCGAATCGAAGGGGGAAAATACAAAAGCATTGCACACAATTCAAACCAATCAATGTTGTGTAATTAACAAGGACAATTTGGTGTTTTTTAGTCGATGAGTAGTGCAGATATCACTATAAAATCAATCGACAGTAAGGAGAATAGGCTACTTACTTCCGGGTGTAAAATTCTCCGTTATCCAATGGGAATGGACGCTCCGTAATACAATACAGGGGACATGATCATTATCTTTTAAATAACGTTAACTAAAGGGAACAATCTATTTGACACAGCTGAAGCTCTGGCCTTACTTAAAAACAAACTAATTTAATAAAATTAACAGTTGCATTACACACAATGCACGTTGTAGAAATGCGTGTGTGCACCACGACAAAGGAGCCTCATTCACTTTACATTGGGGTTGTTTGCGTGGTGCCGACACGCAAATGTAACAAAGTTCGTGACTCCACCACGCATTGTGGTGTTAAGGAGTCGTGGTGGAGTCACGCATTCTGGTGAGATCAGGTTGGCTGCTGTGTAGATGGCTGCTACAGATGCACACGCTGCGACGGAGATGTCCCGTGCCGTCCATGGATCGCTGCCGTCTGGCGCCGTTTTACTCGTCTACTCATGCGGAGCAGTCAAGTTCTCACTGTAGCTCCCTCCAGTAAATGACACGAGGCTGAGGTCTTCATTAAATACGGGGTTTTATTCTTGTGGGACCTATTCCAACCCGTGAGAACTGGGTTGCAAGACAACAAATATATAAAAGGTAAACAATAAATATGGAATATATGCATGTCTTCACTGTTAATGCCGCTAAATAAAACAATAAACGGCACACATATCCCACACAGCATGTAGCACAAGCTAGCGCATAGCATACATACATACATACATACATACATACATACATACATACATACATACATACATACATACATACATACATACATACATATAATAACCTGCAGCTCAACCACACACATTTAGACAAACAACCAGCACAAAAATGTACCTCGTAGGCTGCTAGTCATCTAGAGGGGCTGATATCTTTAACTGCATTTTCCCCTTAGTTTTCTTAGATTTTCTTTACATTCTGCGTAATGCCGGGCCGGCTAAACGGATTGGATGGCCTACCTGCCTGTCAGCCTTCCATCGGGGCACAAACTTATCTCGTGCCCTCATTGGTCATGTGCGCGTTCGTGTGTGTTGGAGGAGTGGCTTTATAAGGAAGTGGCAGATTTTCTCCGGTTGTGTATTTTCAAATTCTAGCGATCTCGAGCCGGTTTCTCAAATGTACCTACCCCACCTTTAATATTAGCAAATTCCCTATTTTATACACATATCGATTTGTTGTATAAATATTGCAAATCAAAACCTTTATTCACTAATAATTACCAAAAATCATAGTTCTATCTCCTGTTATCATTCAATGCATTCACATTGCCCGCGATTGCCCGCCATGAACTTCCGGGGAACGATCCTCGTCTACATGAACCACGTGACGATAACCGTTTTGGACTTCCGTTGTCCTAACTCTTCTATTATATGGCTCTGGGGAGAACACCAATTACTAAGGTCTTGTTGAGGATAGGCCTACTGATCTTATCTGGAAACAATTCGTCATTTAAAACCACTGCACAATAACTCACTCTCGTTTTAGTATTACAATTTATGTTTTAAAGATAGAATAATTTATGTTAAAAAAAATCTAAAATGTTTAGTAAATCACAGCTTCCCCCACATCACCCGATATATCTTTTTTGATATATTTACCTACCATGACATAAATGAGGCATTTAAATTGTGATTTTATGAGATTTAAAAACTGATTTTAAGATGAAGGTATACAGTTAATAGTTGTGATTGTCACTTTTGATGGTTCATATACATTTAAGTTGATACAAGTGAAGAGCTTAACTGAAAGGTCAGTGCTGAGCCTGCAGACCAAGCCAGGAACAAGGTTTAAAAGGACTGAGGAGTCAGCAATTCAGACAAATCAGGAAACAACCAAAATAGACTAAGTATTTCCTTTAATCTATCTCAATTCAAAGTTTTTCTCTTATTGTACATGATTTCCTTGAATCACTGCTTTTCACAAAAAAGTTGCTGCTTCCTTTAAGTGGCTTCTGTAAAACACAATATATTGAAAGGTTATGGCTCAGATGGCCATGGTTACGTATCGTGGTAACATCAGTGTTGTTTGTCACTTGTCTCCAATGATTTATTGTGGGAAGCCTCAGACGCCACAAAGAGATGTTGCAATGCACAGAAACCACATTGCAGACACTAGAAATCTGACGGAAAAGAGACTTTGTGTCCAGAAATGCACGCAACAATGTGTGTCCTTCCCTTCCTACTGCACCACCTGGAGAGCTGGGGAAAAAATAAAATCTTCCAACCCTGCATATAATACAAGTTTATCATATAGAGAGGCATGTCTGTAAAAAAAATCCTTTATCGTCCACATAGTCCTCTGTTACTATTTTGATGTAATTTCTCAGAAACATTCACATCAGCACACTGGGAGAAAACAAGATATAATGTCCTTATTAGTACGTAGCAAAGCATATCAATCCTCTGGATTTACTACACCATGATTTTCTGGAGTATACATATTGTAAAATCCATTGTGGATTGTCTGACTTCCTGTTGCGTCTGAAAAATGATTCTGATATGTCTGATAAATATAGTTAAAAAACATTGGCAAAATCATTTGATATAAATATCATGCATGGATCATGCAGGAACAGATCATAATTTGGGGAAACAAATGTATTCATTTTGTGGCTGAGATTTAGATACATGTGTTTCTGTATGGTGTGTACAGTATATGAAGCTATCACTACAGGTTAGCTTAGCACGAACACTATACACAAGATGGAACAGCTAGCATGGCTCTGACCAACATACCAGCATCTCTAAAGCTCACTCATTTACATGTTGAATCTTCTTTGATAACATCTGTATTAAAGTGTAAAAAACAACAATTCCTTTTGTTAATTGCTTGATTTTATTATATTTGGACCCAGGTATGTGTTTCCAACTGTTCCCAGGTCTTTCTGCAAAGCACCTGCTGGATGTAGCTTCATATTTAGCATAGAGGCATTAGCGACATCGACCGTCTCATCCAACTCTTGGCTAGAACTTGAATGGGTGAATGGCAAGAAAGGGAACTAGCAGCCATGTAATTATTGTTAAAGCTCAGCTTAATATGACAGTATCATGCACATAAATGGTAGACATGATATTTGGGGTGTGGGGGTAGAGTGAGTTTCCTGTGACAGAAGCAAGTTCCTGTTATGTGGAACTTAGACAGAACTCCCCTATATAGATAACCACACAAACACACACACACACACACACACACACACACACACACACACACACACACACACACACACACACACACACACACACACACACACACACACACACACACACACACACACACACACACACACACACACACACACACACACAGAATATTCCACCTGTGTTTTTAATCAGTGAACCATTGATTGCATATTTTCAAGCTTAAGTGATAGGTTCGTTTTCTCCAGAGATGTCATATGAAAAGCACATGATTTTTGAGTGATTACAGCCAAGAATTGTATGAGCTACCCAGCTCAGTCTCACAGTCTCATACCCAGCTAGCGGGGAACATTCTCACAACTGTGGCTAACATTACCTACAGGTTCTAATAATGTTTTAAAGAAACGTTTTATTCTGATGTTCAAAGAACCTTTTTAGGATGTTTATTATTTCAAATAATGTTCCTATAAGGTTTAAGGTTAACTAAGACATAACGTTTTAACTGCAACATTCAGAGGATGTTTTGAGGATGTTATTGAGGCCTGAGATGACAGAAAGTATTTTATAAAATGTTCCTTTAATGTGATATGTTAACAAAGGTGGAATGTTTTGCCTGCAACTTTCTAAGGATGTGTTTTGGACGTTGTTGGGGTAACACATTAAAGATGTTCTTTATTGATGCAGTCAGAGCTTGGTAAAGCTGCATTCTCCCACTATGCTCCCTTTTTATGGAATACGCTGCAAGTAAAACTTTGTCTAGAGGCACTTCCTACTGTAAATGCTTTTAAAGGTATGCTACGATTAGCCCTTCATGAAACATGTAACTGTTTTACCTGATGCTATTGCTGATGTGATTATGCTTCTTGCCACTGCACAAATGGCCTTCTGTATTTATATTTGAATTGTATGTTTTTTTTTGTTTAATGCCCTTGTTTTATGTTGAAACTTGTTGTGTGCCGTGTTGGTCAGGACTCCCTGGAAGAAGAGATCTTGTATCTCAATGGGACATTCCTGGATAAATAAAGGATAAATAATTATTTTTTTTTTAAAAACGTTCCCTCAATGTTACATGATAACAAATGAAGAACATTCTCCAAGAAACATTCTGAAAATGTTTTCAGGATGTTATTCTTTTTTTATAAAACGTTCCTGTGATGGCAAATATTAACAGGGTCATGGTCAACGTCAGATTTATTTCTAGAGTGCTTTAAAAAACAAACTTGTTGCATTTGTTTGAAAAGGATGTTTTAAAAAATCTGATGTCACCATATTTTCCTTTTGAAAAAAACAAACAAGCAAGTAATTCATGATAAGCTGTAAGCAGATATTGCATGTTTGCGGTAGCATGTGTGAGTTCCCAGCTAGACATTTTTGGTTCTCAAAACATTCTGAGAATGTTACCATTCGTTGTTCTAGGAATGTTTTCAGCGGGACGTTTTATTTTGGTTCCCAGAATGTTCTTGTGAAAGGTAGGATAACGTTCTCTAAAAGCATTCTTATCATTTTTGGTGATAACTTAAGATGTATGAGCGCATTGAGACAATGAATAGGATGTATAAAAATGCATTTATGCATGCCAATATTCACTTACATGCACTTATAATCACACTAAGGTATGTAGGCCCACAGTATTCATAATATCATATGTGTAAAATATCAGAAAATAATCACACTTTTTTCTGACTATAAAGGTTGTGTCTCGTATGTAGGTTCTAACTGTTGGATAAGCTATCTGGCCTGGTGGTTTGTGAGGGCTCCGTACAAACAGTGTCCGCTGTTTATGCATATTGGATAAAAATCGTGATTGCACCCTTTAGATTTGAGACCGACAGACATATAGAAGAACGGACCGACTGTCACTGCCCCCCCCCTGAAACCCCCCCTCTGCCTGCTGGTCTGCTCTACACGGCTGGGAGCAGGGCCGGACTGGGACAAGTCAGGCAGGGAATTATACACCCAGCCAGGCCACTACCAGTTTTGTTGCCATTTTGCTGGATTTATTTGTCAATATTTACAGCGTTGCTGCCCATAGTGATAGCCCTCTAGTTTAAATTTACTACAAAAATAAACATATGGAGATGGGTTACTATTTAAAAAAAATTGCAAATCTATTTAGGAACCTATTCATTTGAACATATTTTAATTGGGGGTGGACCTCAAATCCTATAGGGGGGTCCGGGGGCCTGCTCCCCCGGGAAGATTTGTTTTTAAAAGTTGGACTTAAATGCATCAATCTGGTGCATTTTGAGGGGGAAATAAAGAGACTACACCCATATGAAACAGAACTGTATACGTTTAAATAATCATAAAATCATAAGAACACGGCCATAACCAATAACATATCCAATATGAAAAAACATTGAAACTTGTATATTTATTTGTTTTTGGTTCATTTATATGTGTGAGTGTGTCCGGGCTCCTGAATCAGCCTCTCCTGTCTCCCTCCTCCCCCCCCCCGCTCCTCTTTGAGGCAGCAGCAAAGACTAGTTTTAGCTCTCAACAAGTTTTAAAAGTTTATCTTACCTTTTTTCACCTAGTTAACATTTTATTTGTATTATTCATGCATATTTTACTAATCACTCCCCCCTCAAATGGAAATATGTGTTTACATAGATGGTGACCAAACCGTTTGAGACCCACAGAGATAACTTAGACAAAGTTAACTATCTAAACACTCAGAGAGTCCTTTACCTCACCTGAGCTGTTATCAGCCTCTCAGTCTGACAGCAGAGGACTCTCCCCCCACCTTGTTGTTGAAACAGCTCCTTATTAGCACCAGATGCTAACAACAACAATACACGTAACCGGTGCGCACGCTTTCTCTCTCTCGCTCGCGCCACACATACACACACACCCTGCCGAGCTTGAATGACACACAGAGACCAATCGACTTTCAGTTACGCGCGCTACTAAAGAGACAGGCTACCATGGAAACCAAACAATGGTGTAGCTGTATTAAAGTCCGAGTGGAAACAGTCCTGAGTGAATCTGATTTTGTCAGAAATCGGGAGAAATGCGGGAGAAATATGACCCCGGGAGGAAACCGGGAGAGGGCAATGAAATCGGGAGTGTCCCGCGAAAATCCGGAGGGTTGGCAAGTGTGTTCTGGCAAGTGGCAACATAAAAAAATCTAACTTGCAGCAGAAAACGTTTTAAGAATAGTAGGGCATAATGTTCGAACAATGTTATCAAAAACATTTGAAGAAGGTCATCACAAAATATTTTAAGAATGTTTTTAGAGAACGTTATCCTAGCTTTCAGAAGAACATTATGGGAACCAACAGAAAACTTCCCGCTGAAAACATTCACCACAGTGAATGGTAACATTCTCAGAATGTTTTTAGGACCAAAGACTTCTAGATGGGTAGTCCCAAGTTTTATTTACATAGAATTCATTTATCAAATGATGCTTCAGGTAGTATTATTTTTGACCTATCAAAAAAACAAAACTTTTATTTGTATGGTTGTTTACATTTTTGTTTAATTTGTTTTGTCACTTTTTCTTTTCTGTTTATAAATGTATTTTATTATTTTAACCTTTAGGTATTCGGGCAACTTCTTATGAGAGACGGGATTCTTATTATTTGTATTCTACCTTACAGTAGTAATACACGTACAGAATCTGTTTATAATGACCTTTAGAAACAATGGAACGGAAAATGTGTCTTTGAGAGAGAGTGTGTGTGTGTGTGTGTGTGTGTGTGTGTGTGTGTGTGTGTGTGTGTGTGTGTGTGTGTGTGTGTGTGTGTGTGTGTGTGTGTGTGTGTGTGTGTGTGTGTGTGTGTGTGTGTGTGTGTGTGTGTGTGTGTGTGTGTGTGTGTGTGTGTGTGTGTGTGTGTGCGTGTGCGTGTAATGCTCAATTCAATATATCTGTACTCACTTCCCTGCTAATATTATCATTAAGGAAGATAATAAGACTTGTGTGAGTTGACATTCTCCCCGGTCATAATGACCAACTGCATGAGACATAGTAGACGATGAAGAAGGGATGTCATTGTCCTATTATGAATCATTTGGCTTTAGTTGGTCACGTCTCACTCTCCTTTCCCTGTTACTCAGCGAGGATATGGAGCCTAGATGCTTCTTTTAGTTTCATACAGTGTTTTAGTTTCATCATTACTGAACCAGACTCTTAAACAGTACCTCTGAACTGCAACTTTGTTATTGTTGTGACAAAAAACTGGATGTCTTCAGAATGAATAATTTTCTCATCTAGGATAAGACTTTTTTTTAAATGTTTCAAATTAAATTCCAAGCAATTCCTGAATTACCAATTCATTTTCCTGCAGAAATTGTATTGACGTTTAATCAATGTTGACCTTTTTCAACCCCACAGAAATGTGTATTGTGTGCAACCATGCAGCAATGTTCAAACCACAATAGTAGCATTTCAAATTCTAATCAGCATCTTAAAAATGCCAACTTCTTACGATAAAGAGTTGGAATTATTTTTTGGAACATATAAAATAAAGTGAAGCATAGGGCATCCTCAAGTTTCTACATGACATAATGGTGCAGACATTAAAACAGTATTATAGGTTTTAATGGTTCATCGATCAAGCGTTATAAGAAGTCAGTCAAGCATTGAAGCAAGCAGACAAAAATCTGCTTATATTTGTTTTTCAATTTTGACTTTTCTTGCCTGGCATGCACAAAGGTTTCGTATTTATTTTTACTGGGTTTTATACCTTTCAAGTACCAAAGACTTCCATTGGCGATTTTAGCCATATGTAATATGTGGTCAATGAGCTAAAAGGTGGTCTATCATGAGTAAAATCCACATTGTTCAGCCCTAGTTGCTGTTTGTTACGATGTTATTTTGAATTGGTCACTTTTTGTAATAATCCATGATAAAAATGAAACAATCCACATGTATTTCAGTACAAATATAGTTTTACTAGAAAAGGACTTTATAAAACAGTGATAGTAAAACCTATCTGTAACACAGTGCCACATTCCATCTAAAATTCCATACAACAAGAATTGAGATACATTACATCTAATTTATCATAAGCATCTTATAAAGCACCTCTACACCAACGGCAAAGCCTTTGGGAGCTATTTGGGGTCCAGCATCTTGCCCTAGGTATTTATAACCTGTTGGAAGCATAGGCTGGGGATTGGACCACTTACACTTTTGTAAACGACTATACACCCCCTGGGCCACAACCGCTCCTACAGCCTATATATTGTATATCATCTGCTTATGCAAACAAAACAACTCAGGTTAAAAATCAAAAAAGAACATGGCTCTTAAAATAAAAATATGCTTTGCCACAGGAATACAAGAGTGAGAAATATTTACAGATATATTTGTAAGGTATGAAAATAAATGCCAAGTTTTCTCTTGATTTGGATTATAAAACTCTAATAGCCCTCTAAAAGTAGAAGCAGAAGTTGGAAACAAGAAGTTGGTCAGTGATATATGAATACAAAATATATAAACACAAGTGATATACTATTAGGAACATCCAAATGTTAAGCTGCAGCTCTAACTACTGGCTTCAACCTGAATTCACCTTATCAGTGTGGCAGTAAAATAAGGAATGTCCCTAACATGTTGTAGTCTTGTGCACACTAAACAGCTTCTGCGGTGTGTTGCTGCTCACAGTTCAGGCAGTGATAGGCATGTTGTCCCTGTAGCAGGCTGGCCTCTGGGGGCCGCTGTAGCTGCACAAGTCCTGGTAGATGCGAGCCATCTGATCACTGGCCAAATTGTCAGACATGTCCAGGTTTGGGTTATTGCAGTAAGGCTGGGAGCGACGCGTGTTTACTGCCTCCAGCAGGTGCTGACAGTTTAACACCGTGATCTGCCATTGGGAGATGAGACAGAAATATGAGTTATTGTTGTCAACATACAGAATTTGCAGAGATTGGTCTTTAGAAGTCTTTGGAAGGTGTCAATACACCAATTTCTAGATAAAAGAAAATCTTTGTGTTGCCCAACCAGACTATAATTGAGTGAGATACGTTTTATGGCTTGTCTGGTCTTACCTGCACAATGATCAGTTTGCTCTTGGCATTGCTGAGATCATGGAGCTCCTCTCCAAAACACAGAGTCACTGTCGGATCAGGAGCAGGAAACTGGCCATCCTGGTACAGCTGTAGAGCTTTAACATTAAAAAGATTGTTTGTTATAAATCTATCAACATTCTGCTTTACTTATTGATACACGTTTTTTGGGTTTTGCATAGATTTATTATTTAAATGACCGGATAATGTAGAGGCTTACCTTGAAGAAACTTTCCTGTATCAAAAATCTTCACTACGGCATCCCTGTCCAGTTTAGAAGGCATGGGGCTGTATTGTGAGCCCACTTCTGCCAGCCCGCTCCAGAAGACCCGGCTCTGGCACAGCCTTTTGATGAAGATGCCCTCTTGGTTGGCACGGACCAGTACCCCTCTCTCCAGGTGGCCCAGGAGCTTACGTGTGCCATGGCGCTGTCGGTCATGCTCTATGAGCTCAGCAGGAGGGAAGTTAACACTCTGCATGCTGTCTGAACTGTAGAGAGCACCACGTCCCAGGTGCTGTTGTGGGGAGATCCGGCAGCCTTCAGGATGAGTAACTTGTGTCGTGTGCATCAGCTTTCCTCCATAGAAGAAACTGACAATCATCTGGGAAAAAGCTGGAGTAGAAAACATTTCGTTAGCAGGGTAAATGAATAGAGGGCAAGGGCCAAAAGCACAATACATGCAGCATTTTGAAATCCATTTGTGTTATTATTACTGTTAATGCCTAACTGTAGGTCTGCTGTTATTAATACGCTTTAATGAATGGCAAAAATACCTGAGCTGATATTGCCTGTGGGCAAAAGGTCCGGATGCAGAGGGAAAGCTGTGAAAAACAGGAGGAAGATTTGAGTCAAGGCCCTTATTACCACAGTGGACATGACCACACTGTCATGTCATTCATTTTGCTGCATCATCAGAAATAACATTTTTCTGCACGATCTCAAAAACAAATAGGCTCTCAGCCTGTTCAACAGGATGTTAGTCAATACTTCCATTGCAGAGTTTAACAGACAAGCAAAGAACCTCTACTTAGCACCCACAAACACAGGGCATGTCATTGTGCTTTCCACTGTGGTTATGTTCAAAGACATTAAGGCGCATAGCGTTTAACGACATAAGAGTCTTGCTTGACAGGAAAAAAAAGAGATATGGCTGTGCACTGCAGCCTACATTACTGCACCACTTACTGAAAACACTATAGTTTAATTTAGTCAGAGGATTATGTGTTGAATTGTAAATTGTTTACCATTGATGCTGCCTTGGGACCAATATTCTGGACTGGCCTGGATACTACTGGCCTGGCTTTCCTCCTGTAAAAAAAGATAAGTTATAAGCCGTTGACAACAAAGCACCTTTGTACACTTCACAGTTGCGTAGACCAAGTTCAGGTCACAGTGGGGCAAACAGAAAAGAAAGTGACACCAAAGTTGAGTGTCAATAAAGGCAAAGTTAATCTGGCAACCGATGTTAGAGGTGCAAGAGAGAGATAAGGAATATGGTGTAATAAATGGTTTAATCAGATAGGTAGTCCTATACCTCTTTAATGAGCTCCTCTATCGCTGCAGGGCTGCAGTCCATGTCGGTTATATCACCAGAGCTGGTGGTCCCTGCCATGGTCATCACTGAGCTTTTGCCATCTGGTGAGAGAAGAATACATTAAGACTCTATTTGTTGTACAAAAATGGCACTTATTTTCATGATTCATAATTATTGCAGGAGAATACCAGGAACTTTACCCTGCAACATTGCAAAAGCAGTTCTAATGATAGCCTTAAGGCAAATGTCAGTTAAGAGTTTTAGGCTTTAAGGACATCAATTGTTCACAAACTCACTCTTCTGCTCTTCCTCGGGCACAATGCGGTAGACTTTATAGGGCTCAGAGATATCCAGCTGCGACCTTTCTGCCACCTCCTCAAAGTCAGGGCTTTTATTCAGAGCACAGCGGAGTCTGGTCTTCCATGTTGCGGGCTCAGCCTTTTCCCCCTCCTTAAACTTGCCTTTAAACACAGCCCAGGCCTGTAGAGGGACAAAATAAATATGACTCATTATTTTGTGTAGGTTGTTTTAGTAAGTTGAATACTTTAATGAAAGAAACAGAAACAGAAAGAAAGCAAGAAAGACAATGTAGTTTAAAATAATGATAAAAGGTATTTATTAGAAATGTAATATTACATATTAGTGTTACTCTTGGGCTTTGGCTTTGTTAACAATAATGTGAATTTAATAAAAAAAGTTTAGAAATGTTATGTTTAAAATAAACATGCGTGTACAATGAAATGTGAAAGTATAAATAATACTTTAATTCTGTCCCAAATAAATTGACTTGAAGAAGTCTAGAAAGATCAATCAAGATGTATTATGAAGTTTTGATTTTACGCGCAGCCTTGTGCGTAAAACCAAAAATCCATCCACAGTTATCTGTCTATGGGACCACATGAGAGTGGAGTCATACCTTGAAAATGGATGCGTCTACTTCTTGGTTGTAGTCCTGTTTCCCTGCGTGTTTCCATGGAATTCGGAACATAGTGCGGCTCCCATCCTCCCACAGCAGTCCCGAGTACTGCCCGCTCTGGATCTGCTCCACCAGCCACTGCTTTAGTCTGCGACCTCCCGTGTTTGACATCATGCTGGAGAAAGGATGTTCTGGAGAGTTCCCTTCAACGAGGAGGACATGTTCATGAAAGTTAGTCAACAAATATAACTATTTACAAAGTCTTATTTGAGTTTAATATGCACATCGTTAAGCAAATTAAAACGTTGACCCTTTGAAATCAAAAGTAAAAAAAGCACTTACAGTTTGATGAGCTGTCAGCCCTGTGTGTTATATCCTGAGATGGTGATGGACGTCTGTCTGTAAAATATATTATTGTGCTCGGTGTTATGAATGAAATAGCTGGGAGATTATGTGACGCTGACTCACTCCGACCAATGAGTGCGTTGAAGCTTCAGTAGACCAGCCCATTCCGGAAGTCTTTTTCTCCTAACTGCGGGCATTTACAAGAAATGGCCTGACACAAGCCATGGTTGTAAAGTCGCTGCCCACGCTAAAAAGTTACAGCGACGCGGGGCGCTGAATAAACCGGGAGAGTCACAAGTTACCTTAAGTGCTGTGGGGGATTTCTGCGATCCAGACCAAAGTAATGCGTCCCTCCAGCGCCCACTCAGTAGGGTACGGAAGAGAAACCTGAAAAGGTTCCTGTGCAGGTATTACACAGTAGCCCACTATACCCATCTGTATGATAGTGTGTGAAAAAGTTAGTGTGTCATGTCCCCTGGCCCTGGGACATATCCCTGTTTCATCATTCCTGGATATGATGGCGGTGGGCTTGAGAGGAAAACACTATGCGGATAACATTTTTTTATTTTGGGTCAGAGGAGCAATAACAGTGGACTTAGTAATAAAGCCACATTATATGTATTCTATCATCATCTTCATGGTTATCTAAGGAAAGGCTAATGGCCAAACTTCAAAATTACAATAAAGCATACAAACTTTACAAAGCATACAATAATGTACTCTTAATGTATATTTTCATAGCACCACTGTGAAATCCCCCTGGGTCGGATGTAGTTGTTTCAAGGAAACAGAAGAGTTTGTATTCCTTGGAAGATTGTTATGAGAGCATGTTGATGTACTTCAGGAAGTGAAAATCTTGAAGATGCATTTCTGATGGTTTCAGTAGTAGGCCATTGATGTGTCTCTTAAGGTCCAAGGTTATTTATTTAATCATACGAACATAACTACAGTGTAGTTATGCCGATGAAAATCTTGTGTCACAGGCTTCTCCAACAGAGCAACACAAAACACAGATAAACAGAAAATATAGTGCAAGTAAATAGTAATACAAAAAGAAAAATAGTTTTAAAAAAGTGAAATAGTGCGATAAGAGTCTATGTGCAAGTTATTGAAATGGGATATAGGTAAATAGATAAATATTTTTAAAATATGTTTTAAGTAGCAGCCAGAAGAATATTAGGGATGTTGTTTCAACTGTTCAGGTTCAACAGATTTTGCTTCAACAGTTCAGGTGTTTAACAGTCTTATTGCCTGTGGGATGAAACTGTCTCTGAGTCTGGTGGTGTTAGTCCGTAACGCCTGCCAGACGGCAGCAGACAGAACAGTTTGTGGCTGGGGTGATGGGGGTCTTTTATAATCCGGAGGGATTTCTTCCTGAGGCGCCGGGAGTAAAGGTCCTCCATGAATGGCAACTCCGTCCTGGTGAAGTTCTGTGCAGTTTTCAGCATCCTCTGTAAAGCCTTACGATTGAGGGCGGTGCAGCTGCCGTACCAGGCCGTGATGCAGCCAGTCAGGATACTCTCTATGGTGCACCTGTAGAAGGTTCCATGTTGAACCTCCTCAGCCTGCGGAGGAAGAAGAGTCGCTGTCGAGCTAAGCACACCAAGTTCATGATAGAAAGATAAGTAGTACATGTTGAAGTGTGAACACATATATATTGTGATATTGATTTTGGTAGGCTTTTAGTAAATATTATGAATATAGTTTGACTGAGCCATATAAAGCCATATACACCTTTAAATTACATTCCCAAGTAATCCTGAAATGTGTAATAAATGAAATCAATGTCTTCATTAAATACTGTTTAAAGTTCATGCATAGTGAAGTCTAATTACATTTTAAATGACATATCTTATTGATGGTTATGCCAAAATAATTGTAGTTTGTTTTCATATCTCATGTTTGATACCATGAACTTTTAACAATTAAAAAAGTGTGTAAGCCTATATTATTTTTATGACAATTTCAAGTGATTAAAAACACTGTTATTTTCATGAAGCTGCACATTCAGTGTCTTGTGCTGAAGAAAGCTTTAGCAGATGATCTGCTGAGTAAATCCTAGAAACCGGCCAAATCTTAAACGCAAACCGAAATAACAGAAAAGCTTTTATTGGTTTTATGGTGTGGTAGTCAAGCAGCTTCATGATACAAGCAGCTAATGTAAAGGTGAGCTAACAATACTAACATCTTAATTATCTGCCCAGGATTTCTTTAAATTACATGACACGTCATAATGTTGACATTATAGATTTATTTGTATTTCCATTGTTTTTGTCAAGTCACTGCTTTTTATTATAAAACAAACAAAAACTTCATAAATACACAATTAAAACAATTAACTGTAACCATGAATCTGTAACACAAATGACGTATAAGTCAGCTTGGTCACAATGAAAAGATAAATCAGAGCTTCAGTAAAATCAGGAAGATGTTATCATTTGGACTGCAGAGATGTAGTTAAAGTTTTATTCAGAAATACTTTATGTAGCTTCCAAATCAACCTGCTATGTATTAAAGGAACATTTTACCAATCGTTTACCTTGCTTCAATGTTACTCCTAGTCGTGGGCCATTATCTTAAGCACAGTATGGATCAACAGATGCCGCCAGTGGCTTATCTTACATGAGTAGATGGTTACCAAACCACAGAGGGTTTGGCTGTTGTACTTGTTCTCTTTTGTCCTCCCTGATAAGAACAAACTCAGCAACAGGTTTGATGGCTGGGTAATGACAGAGCCAACTCAAAGCTTTTCCTCCCTTGCTACCCAGCATTTGTCATTAGTTTCCACTGTTGCTGCTGGATTCTGTTGCAGACATTGTTCAGTTGGTAGCTTGACCTTTTATTCAAAAAGTATTACAGTCGGAATGAGTTGAAGAGTTTTCAACAGTGTGGAAACAATGCTGTTTTCTACATGGGCAGTGATGTGCTACAGGAATATATTTATTGTTGTCACAACATTTTTAAGTGGCAAGTGTATTTTCTAAAGACATTGTGACTGTATTTTACTAGTATAAGCAATGTAAATGGTGTTCACATATTTGACAGGCAGTCGAACCCACCAAGCAACATCCCTAACTTCAGTGTTGATCAAAGAGTGAGCCTTAACTGCTAAGTGGTATTCATCTTAATAACTCCTCAAAATATTGTGCACAAACAAATTCACAAATTGTTTGTAGATTTGTGGATTTCATTGTCCAACACGCAGTCTAGACATCTGCATTATTGAAGACAAAATGTTCCTTTAAGACTGCAATAATCAGACACTTCTTTAAGGCTTCTGAGCTGAACATTGCAGGTGTGTACTTCATTCATCATGGCTAAGGTGCTGAAGTGTTAAGAGTACGGCATCAATACTCTGGTTTTGGCTGGACTCAGTTAAGGGAGCAAGGGAGGTTCTGGTAGTGGATTAGAGTCTGTAGCCCAATTCTAAATCAACCTCCATTTATAAAAATATTATGATACAGTTGCAAATTAAATATGAAAGATATGCTTGGCTTTAAGGGGTATTATTTATTTGTATCCTATGTTTTCAGAGTTGAGGAGATGGTTGATTTGGAATTGAGTACAGAATAATAACTACTGCCATTTACAGCATGATCTGACGCCCGTTTCTCAGCTGCTGCCTTGTGGATCTTCAGGGTTGGACGGTAGAGCAGAGACACCTTGATTTATCCTGCGGCGGTCTGCTCTTCTGCGCTGGCTCTCCTGTTGCTCCGTGTACTGACTCAGCAGGGCCCCCACCTGATCCTGGTCATTAAAAGGACAGGGATCGAAACTAGAGTGCAACCACGATCGGTACTGGGGACAAGAGGATAAAGACAAAGAAGTAAATGTCCACGTGTTAAGATCAAATTACATCTTACAAATACCGAGCTGACAATACAGTTTATGCATATTTGTAGTGGCTTCGACAGGCACAATAAATATACTCCTCAGCTTACTTCCTCACCTTAATCTACACAAACAACACAAATATCCAAGGAGATCTTTGACGAGTAGTACCTCATTCAGACATACAGTGTCTTCAAACAGCGAGTCCAATCTGAAATTGTATATATTCTTTGCTTCATGTCTGGCATATTTTTGCATTGAAGTCTCATATATTTTCTTTCATAAGCACTGAATTAACCTGATCAGATTTTCATTTCTAAATCAGTTTTCTTAAAAAAAGACACCAAGATCAAAGTAACTGTATTTCTCTAGTTTTGGTTATTCATGTAACATTGCATTAGGCAACACCGTTGCATATCGTTTATACTTAGAGAGTTTTGTGAGCATGAACTCTGTCCAAAAGCCCTTAAAACAGTGAACGAAAGGAAAAACAACGTTCATTTGAAATGCGGAACTACTCCCAATATACTACATTTTCATGTTGGCATGTCTTAATCTTGCCAGAAACATATTAGATGACTTCAACCGTAGAGCAAAAACAATTTCATTAAACTCCCTTCATGAAACCGAGTATAGTGCCATTTGCCTTTTCAGTTTGTTTTAAGGGTTCAAAAGGTTTATTGGTCGCTTGGTCTGATCAGAAGTTCAAAGATCACTTCCGACTTCCGATGGTTTAGTCAGAGAGGATTTTTTAAAAGATATTTTAGTAGTATAATTAATTTGTACAGTTAAAGATGATTTGAGATGTATTTTCACTAGAAGTCACACTTAGTTTGTATTAATTGATGCAGTCTTCTTTTACAGTAAAGAGTTTCAATGCTGGTTGAAAGCAAATGGTTAAGAAATAAAATAGGAATTTAAATTGAACAAATAATGTTTAGGAAATTATTTGTATTTGTGCAATACCATAATATTTACAAAATACAATGAAGTGAAAGTCACTGAGGGTAAAGCATCTCCATACATGTAGTATTCTCTTCAACTCAAAAACTACAACCAGTATATACTTAAAACGTTGACAAATGAATCATTAAAAGGCACAGTATTAAGATTAGCATCAGTAAGCACACTGATATCAGCCACAATATAACGCTAACTTCAATTGTGTCATCTTGAAAATGAAAATGAGTTTGTTATCAACTGCAAAGTCTTTTTCTAGTCTTCAACATCTGAATCCTTGATACAATCAGGTAGGTGGAATTTGTTCTGTTAGAGCTCGAGACATAACCTCAAAATTAGACAAAAGGTGGATTTGAGATGGGTAGTTAACTGGGAAGTCTCACAAGTTTTTAAGATGGTATTTATCCTTCCTTTAGGTCTAGAAATGGGTAACTCTGGCCTTAAAGTCATCTTTAATTATTTATTTGGCATTTGTATACCCCATTCAGGACTTTTCAGTATAGGATGGACTACAATATCAAACAAAATGTATTTGTATTACATTTGCAGGATACAATGCTGTGGCAGTGAATGTTTTTACAGCTGATAACTACATTCTTAAGGATTCCTTCATTTTTACATGAGGCATATGTGGGAAAAACACAAATACAAAAATCCCATTTCCTCTTAAATCCTCGAAATCAGTGCAAGATCTACAAACAATGATCTTTTTTTCAGTCATGTTGTGTTGCAAGATGCTGACAGTAACACTAGACACGTGATTAGCAGTACCAAGCTAATGCAATCCAAGCAAACCCCCTGCAGTTCCCCTTCTCTAGCCAATGGTCCGTGCCACTGTAATGGAATTAAATTAAAGGCTGTGAACACCTACCTACAGTGTGTTAATATTTAACACATACTGCCAATGGTATAAGTCTACAGAGAAAATGGCTCAAGATGAAATGCTCCAAACCAGAAAGTTTGAATGATGTACTATAAGTAGCTTTTATCCTCACAGTGAAAGTAGAAATGGGGCTAAATGCCTCACCCATCACATAGAATAAGTCCACTGTAAACAACCCCTTTAAATTGTGGGCTTTAAAAAAAGGGACAAAACACAAAATATAATACAGGTGAGAAGTCACAGTTTGCAGTAAAGGTCAAAACCCCTTTACACCGAGGAGGATTAGAACAGCTTGCTCCACGTTCTGATGTTAATATTAAGAATAAATGAGTAAGATTCACAAATCTCTGTTCTACTATAAAGTGCAAGAAGTCCTCCAACACCTCTTGACAAAAAGAGATTAACAAAAATGGGGGCGACTTTTGAGCCACTTTAAACGAGAATATTATATTATTTGTTTATTTGATGCACTGTTCTGCTGTTAAATCTCTGGCTGTAGCTGAGAATCTCATGAATATACAAAAATAAAATAAAACAATACATATATCAACACAAATGAGACCATCAATAGATCTGTCAAGTACTGTATCATGTTCAATGACAAGAGAGCAACAGTAAACACTTGATATGTTAACATCCACATTCATTTGAGTGCAAAGGATGTATGGGTTTCCAATCTATATCCAAGTTGTTTTGAGTTTCTAACAACAGCACGTAACACAATGATATTTGAAAATGGAAAACTATATTAATTTGTAAACATGATAATCTAAAAATACAACCTAAAACACACTCTGGCTTCATCACTGCCAACTGTAAAAGGGGCTGGGTGTCTTTGTGTTTTGTACGTGTCTTCATCATGTCCGTGTGTGTACCTCTGAGACTTGTGTCGTCTGGTACTGCTGCAGCTGTTCCTGGAAGCCACAGTTCGGGCCGACAAAGGATCGAACCGCCTTCACTGCAGACAGACACTCCTCCCAGCTGAAGGGGGTGACAGTCATCAGGTAGGCCACCACCATGGTCGTGCTGCGGGACACACCTGCGAGGCTGCAGCAGAGCACACGGCTCAGTCACTAAGCAACTGCTTTTCTAACCTTATTGCCACTGGTCAAAGGTTCAAAACAGAACAGCTACTAACTTGTTTTACTTAGGAATGTTTTTTGGTTATGTCCTTTGAGAAATGCTACAAGCCAGCATCACTAGTGGACATGATGTGTCTTGAAGTCTTTACAACTTTAAAAATTAAAAACCTACCAGTGAACGAGACAAGATCCACCACTCAGGCGACATTCATGGATGAAGCTGATGCACTCTTTAAAATACTGTGATCTGGAAAATAAAAAGCAAACAAACTATAAAACTGATAAATAGCAACAATTCTGTTTGTCATTAGCAGTACACAAAAGAGAAACTGATATTTTGAATGAAAAACAACTTTAGTACTATTGCTCATTAAATCAGGGAACTGGCTTGGTTTTGCTAAGGTAGAGCAGGGTTGTAAAGCTAAAAATAGATTACACAGTATAGGATATGAGAAAGGACACCTTGAACTGAAACTCCTGCGTTGAGGCCCTGATATACAGTATGTTGCTGAAAACTGTGATGACATGATACTGTTCTGATTTTGACAGAAACTGCAGGGAAATCTCAAATATAGTGAGGAGTCCCAGAATGGGGCTGTTTTAAGTTTAATTTTCGCGTATGGAATGACAGGGAGTGGTGATTTTTATTTCAACGACTCCAGCTTGTCATGTGAGACAGAGGTTAGGTCTGCTCAAACTGAGAGTCTGTGGTAGACCAGAGCACAGACAGTAGGGACAGACAAGGGAAGTAACTGTCCCTGTTTTTGTCCATCTGCAAATTTACATCAGGTCCCAGCTTTATTCATTCTGTCCCTACGAATGATCAAGTGAGTCAATGAAATAGCAATTTAAGTCCTGTTATATGGTAGAACACTCGTAATTGTGTGCCAAGATGTGAGTCTATGTTGAAATACAAATGGACACGAAGCAGCCCAATGTGATGCAACT
This sequence comes from Pseudochaenichthys georgianus, assembly GCF_902827115.2. NCBI lineage: Eukaryota > Metazoa > Chordata > Actinopteri > Perciformes > Channichthyidae > Pseudochaenichthys > Pseudochaenichthys georgianus. The sequence goes on from NC_047505.1 coordinate 39,180,466, forward strand.
GCTTCTCAGATATCCTACTTGTTCACTGTCAGGAAACACTGATGGTCTTTTGCATTTTAAGAAGTGCATGGCTGATAGCAGCGCCTCCTGAGGAGCAGATGCTGGTTACTCAATAGCAGACAGAATAACAGACTGGGGTTAAAATAGATTGACTACTTTTTTCCTCCTTTCCGAGATCCAAACTCCTCTTAAAATCATGTCTGCTCAGCATTTAGTTCTGTCTTCCTAGCACAGAGGTTTCCGGCCGTCTTGTTTAATATGCAGAAAATTAACTTGTGACAAAGATTTGAGGTTTTAACGAGTTCAATCTTCAGAAAAATACAGACAATTTTTGAGCTGCTGTATATGTGAAATGCAAACATTGTTTGTGCAATTCTTTGCTTAGGTGAAATTGGATATTATTACAACACAATATGCATAGGAAATAATTGCAAACAAATTAAGAAAAAAGCAAAACCATAGTGGAGACGCAGACTCCTCGCACATTTCCTTTTTGGAAATACTTGATGCAAATGAGTTCACACCTGTTCATTAAAACCATAGCATTTAGTCATGAGATGTTCACAAAGAAGGGGAATCCCTGGCCGTCCACAAACGGGTACATGTGCATGTTAGCAACTATATAAATCAACATCAAAGGCCTTTTCAATTAAATACTTTTATTAATTCAGAGGGCGCTGCTATTATATCCCCACACCGGGTTTCAAGTCAACATTAACCTCGATAACATCGACAGGAATGGTCCCCAAGTTGGCTTTTATGTTGCAATTAGCAGTTACTGACATTTAACCTTTATTAGGTCACGCGTCATCCAGTGAATGTTTGCAAATAAAAGAAATATATGTTCCTGAGGCCCTGACGAAGTTTGTGACTTTGGTTGAAATTACATTTTGTAAGATTTTCCTTGTTCCGAAAAGGGTCTTTGGAGGGCTGTCATTTTATTTATCTTCTTCATTTTTTTCTTTCTTTTGGTAAGTGATGCAGCCAATTGATACAATAACTGTAATGCATGAATATACATATGAATCGAAATCCTGAAATCTATTCAAAAGTACAGGCACAACAGCTTATAGGAAGTTAAAGTTTTTGCAGACAGCTTCAAACTGCGACAGGCCGCAGAGGCTCCCTGGCTGGTGGTGAGCATGGCGGTGCGTCAGTTGGCCTCTCCCCCCCCCCATCAGTCAGACCAGTGATTGTGACAGAGGGGGTTTATTAAAGCCTTGGGTGGTCGAGGCCAACAGCCAGATGTCACTAAGGTTTCCTTCCTCTGCTGCCTAAGGGAAGGACACTTGATTGCGACACTGGAGGTCAGACACCTCCAACCCAGCCCAATCAGCAACATCCAACCAAACACCAAACCTCAATTCTCATTAAGTTGCATTTTACCCAGCGCTGTTTTCTTTCTCACAAAGTAAAGCAAGTTCCTCTTCAAACCCGGACAACGCAATGACTGTCCAAGTCAGACCCAACAGGGTCGCCGATCCATTAAAAAAAAATGGATCGGCAATTAAATCAGGAAATTTGAAATGAGAGTTTTTAATTGATGAGTATTAATACAGGATATTAAACGCCTTTGACACCAAGGACCAATTTCAGCTTGCATTCAACTAAGCAATATGTCCCACCTCTGTCTACTATGTGGTTTGCAAGTTAATAATTCAGCCTGCATCAACATTACCCCTTGTGCATCCTCCAATACACAACACAAAAGGAGTTTCTCAGGAATATTTGTATCCATTGGAAATGTGTGCAACCCATTCTATGATTACAACATACAGCAACCCCTCACCAGCTCCAGTACTGACTGTGGTCGCAATACAAAATGAGACTTCTCTTTTTCATTGACGCCCAAACTCTAACCCCTTATTGATGCCTTTGTGCCTTCAGCATGATGTCAAAATAATTTAACAAAATCAACAGAAATGCAATGACTAATGAATTGTGTTAGCCACTGCTGCAGGGGTGGAGGGACAGCTCATGCTCTTTCAACACCAAGTCTGCCTCCGGCCCATTGGACGCACAGTTCCCTGTCTCTCCTCTCCTTTTATATATATCTCTCTCTCAGAAACACACAGACGTAGAAACACCAAAAATAAACATATTGTAGCGCTCATGTTTCTTTAGAAACCGTACATAAGGAACGTCATTGTGAATGGTTTATTATATTTAAAGTAGCTAAAAGTCACGAGATGAATATAGGATTTGTTTCAACTAAGAGATACTGGTCACTGGTCACTTTTCCCTCTACTGTATTGTCTAAATGTGCGCTTAATTCACTTTCCACAATCACATTTCCTTCCCTTCTTGTAATGTAATCGTGATTTAATTGTTGTTGTTTATTTATTGTTCCCATAGTTTTCCATCACTATTGAATTTATATTATTTTTAATATATAAATGTTGTGTTCCCTATGAAATTGTGTATTTTAATATTATTCAGGTGGAGGCTTCGAATTGGCCCAGTGGATTTTGCCTCTTCCTGCGCTGTATATTATTTGTTTTCTGTTATGTTTGTGTATTGTGTATTTCTAAATTGTGCCAAACAACAAACTGAACTAAACTAGGCAATTTCCAATAGTAAATGTCTTTAAACTACGAACAGGAATCATGTAATTACACTTGTTTTCCAAACTGTCAAAAGATTTCATATAATATTAAAACGGTTTGCATTAGGCTGTCACACCCAGGGACCACAATCTGGAGGGTAATGTGTTGAAATAATACTTCATGACTCATCAACGCTTCACAAAGTTAACGACTTTTAAAATATGGGGTATATATATATGTGTGTGTGTGTGTGTGTGTGTGTGTGTGTGTGTGTGTGTGTGTGTGTGTGTGTGTGTGTGTGTGTGTGTGTGTGTGTGTGTGTGTGTGTGTGTGTATACACACATTTTTACTCACAGGTTCTGGTTGGAAGCATCAGCAGCTTGAATACAAAGGTAAGTCTTGTCCTGTTAAAAATACATGAAAAACTGTTACATTTTCTGTCTCATGTAAGCCCAAGAACGTGTGCTCTATGTCTGCAACCCAAAACATTTTTTACTTAGATTACATGTGTCGTATCAGTCTCAGCACATAACGTTGAATAATGTGGACTTTACCTTCCCTTAATTAAGCATCTACACTTTCAGTCATTTCTAATTACACAAGATTAAAATGGCTTCATATAAACTCTATATATAGTTTCTAAGATGAATACCTTTTGTTTATACAGCACCCCACATTTGAACTCTCAGGCACATAACTCTCTTGCTCCATCTATAACTCATCACCACCCCCAGCTGGTTGACAGGACACATCACACTATTACATGCAGAGTCATACCGTACAAATAGTTTGAACCATCCAACATGGATTTTCCACTAACCTCAAACACGGGTTTAGCATTGTTGTATACAGATAGGATGTGGGTGATTCCATTCTTAGCCAGACTTTCTCTGTTTTCTGCATCTGGGACAAAAAGATTGAGGAAAATATTTCACTATAGTAATGTCAGTGAATTTCAAACCAAACATAACAACAATGTCATAATGTAAGCTGTTGCAAAGGCAGCTCTGTCGGCCATTTACTAAACGTTCGGTACAGTGAGGCCTGTGGTCACTTGTTCCTGTCAGTTGAGCTAATTTTAGTCTTTATGCTTATGCCATCATGGGAAGCCACCATCACAGCAGCTAAAGTTAGCAAGCTGTGAATGGCACATTAGCTGGGAAGGGGTTGTTCCAGGCCAGGGACATGCTTATTAATAACTGATGATTCTTATTTTATGTGAAGGAACAACTTTTTTTTTGTCAACAAGACATTTGAATTAATCTGAAATCTATGTTTGTCAAGAGAACTTCCTGACAAAAAAAATCTAATTTTGATAGTTACAACTTTGTGTTAAACTGTATGTAGGAAGAGCACTTACATTTGAAACTATCCAGTAAAAATTGACAAATAAAAAAATCTTGATCCATATTGTTTTAAGGAATACTGCGCAAAGAGATATGTTTGGTAAAAAAAAGTGTTGCGATACTCTACAGTAGCCTCCGACCCCACTGTGTATGTATCAGATTTACAAACATCAAATAAAGTTACCTGATGTTTGTCTTACCTCTTATATTCCCGAGGTAGAGTCCATCAACAACCTGTGAAGCAAAAGTCAGAGACATGTTGCATTCAGGTTAGATATTTTTTACAGTCCAGCTTCAAAATCTTCACTCAACTTGCCCAGGGTTGAGCCAGATTGGATTTAAGGCTTAAGGCTTAAGGACCAAGCAGCTGGAAGAACAGCCATACAAGGCCTGAAGCAACGATGCATGATTATCTGGACGAACTGATGAGTGGCAAGCCGCCACTGAGTGTTGCTATACCACGTAGCAGTACCATGGAGCACCAGGGGTCTAAAGATAATAAAGGGCTGGATACCCTAAAATGTGTGACTTACTCACCCTGCACATTTTGGTGCCAATTAAAAATGGAAATACATATGATATTGAGACACATATCACGTTCTATTGACTATCAAAAACACAAGGCATCAATTACATGTTTCATGACTTATCATCATCATTTGACAAGTAATTTGTTATGTCAACGTATCAAAATGGTTAAATCATAAGCCAACCTGAAATCAAGAAGAAAATTGTTGCAAGAATCTATTGATTTGAAATAAGTACAATATGAATGGTCAGAGGGACAGAGGTCAGGCCCAGTTGCAGCATCTCTGCATGGATTAATAAGTGCCTTGCATTGGGGCACGTCAGATGGTTGGAAGGAGGAGCCAGAAACTAATGTACCAACAATCTGAGTGTACAGTACAATCATGTGCCTCTGCTATAGCACAATCTTATGATTGCATTACAAATCTAGGGGGGGAAAAAACAGATTTTAGCTAAGAGGAAGTCTTGGTTTATGCTGTTTACACATTATTGAAACATTCAAAAACCGATCTATCTGCACCCATCCTAAATGCATTCTATCTAATGTCACGTTATTTATTAAATAGTTTGAACAATTACAGAAAAGATAGGCGCACGCATTTTCCTCAGCTGTGCTGAGTTTACCATTAAGAAGCCCATGACTACTACAACATGCATTATAAAAAGCCAAAGCCTACCTTATTCATTCCATTTCCCATGTTGACTCCGAATCGGCCTTCGATGAGCCAACACTTTAATATATAGATGTGCTGCGATATGTTAACATGGACTTTGAATCCAAAACGCGAAGCTGGACTGACTGACTTCAACTCATAACACAGTGCACAGCCTTCGCTTCCGCCGCTACGTTTGTCTTTTATTCCACAACATTATTAAATGGCACTAACGTGTTTAACACAGTAGCCTTGCATTTGTATTACAGCCTTAACCTCGTTTTAGATCCAACAATAGTTCCGTCATTCTGTACCGTCTTCCGGATTGTTTTTGACGTGAAACAACCGCAGCTGCGGGTTCATCCGGTAAGTGACATCACAGCCTGTTTCACCTTCAGCAGTGTGGGATTTTGAAGTGCAGATCATGAGGAAGACATACATCCTATGACGTAGCAATTTAGTAACACCGACTGGGGACAATTATGGAGGTGACGTAGTTTATTCTTTAAATGGGCAAACACGGAATCCCACGTGTAATTCCTAAACACCTACCTATATTGTTGTTTTGAGAGCATGATGATATACATGACAAATTATTCCACAGTTTGATGAAAGCATTCGACAATAGCCACTAAAAATTGTAACCCAGTTGTACAGCGTCAACAGGTAATGAGGGTGTTTCTAACCTACGGTTCTTTGCATGCATGTAAAAGTTCACCACCCAAGGGCATAGGTTTGGTTTCAGTAACAAATGCATTTGTTTTCCTGCAGGGTTACACTTAATCGATATAACAACACGTTATGATTTATTTTATAAACGCTTACCATAATGATGGTCGTAGGACCAAGAAAGTAGAAATGCTTAAATTGAATCAGCAGTAGCTTTTGGTAATAATTAACCTGATGCTACTGAAGATCTTAATAAACACTCCTGGTGTTACCATTGGCCTCAGGTGACTACATGGTAAAATGTGTTGTCAAGGTTTTAAGTTCATTACAGAGGGAAAGGCTGTTCAGTGTCACCTACCTGATTGTTTAAGACAGAAGTCAGAGGGTAACCAATAAGAATACAAAATGTTTATGACACACTGGAATTTGAACTATTCAAAATGACAAATGTCAATTACTTTTTAATTTAGCTAATGACTGACACATAGCATAACTGATTGTCATCTCACTAGAACCTTTAAAGCGATTAAGAGCTTATTAACTCAACCAAACTAATAAAATGGGGAGAGTCCTTTGCTATTCCATTTTTATATGAAAGAGCAATTTAATATAGAAGCATTATTTACACAGGAGGTACAGGGTGAAGACACATTAGAAGTTTGATCAGTTTACCATTTTTATTCCTTCTTCTATAATACACAACGACCTTAAGAGGAAGAGGTCTTCCACAACGAACAGACAGAGGTTAATTGGACAATTGATAGATCAAGAAATACATGTATTATTGTATCTTTATGTTGGTATGCTATTATTTTCCAGTATGTGTTTTGGGCCTCTGGTCTATTACTTTTTCCACTGCTTGTTTTCTGAGTCCCATTTGGCTGCTAAGCCCTCCACTGGGTTCATTCTCATGTCCAACATCCTTTGCAGCTCCTTTGCTTTCCACTCGGGATCAAAAGTGTGTGGGACGGGTCCAAACACTGCAAAGAGACCATACGTGTCAAGTAATGCAGAGTCTTAACCTTAATTGCATAGCACACACATACAATTAAACGACATAATTGCTTTTCTGTCTTCATCGATGACATTAGGAAAACAAAGTATTCATTATTTAAAATCTTGAATGTGCAGACACATCACTGCATTACAATTGTTGGCATACATACCAAACTTTCTCTGCCACAGCACAATCAGGCCAGTAAAGCCGACTACGAAGAGCACCCCACCAATCACAGTTTTCCACTCTGCCGTCGCCTCGCCCATCTCAGCAAAGCTCTGCTTGAAGCTGATGCGGTACACTGAACATTGAGAAACACAAAACCTAGATGATGACAATTGTAATAAATAAAAAGTGACTTAACCATTGATAGTATTCGTTGATAACAAAATCAGTTTAACCTATAGCAATGAAAGAATCAGCTCCTTAAAAAAAGAAAAGTGCTGCAGTGCAATTTAGTCTTACATGCAACCTTCTCCTCGTTGGAGAGTGCAGCCCAGGAGCCATGCTCCTTCTCCTTCAGGGATACCTGCTCAGCACTCAGGTCCTGCACATAGCAGATATCTGGGAGGGGGTTCTCCCGCCGGTCAAAGTAGGAAGGGAGAGTGTAGGCCTCTATCTTAGCCACACCTGAAGGAAATGAAAAAGAACGACTCATCAAATAAGTTTCCATAACATTGAATGACTTCAAACCTGCCAACCTTTTTCTGAAATGTGTTGTTGATGAAAGACTACAATGCTTTGTTTTTGTAAGACTCTGCTGTTAAACACACAAATCACAGAAAGCAAAGTGTAGATTTATAAAAAAAAAAAAAAAGGTACATGCAATTATCTAATTGATGCATGTAAAATAATATATCAATTCCTGTATATATCCATCTGTAATACTTGAACGATTGCCCGTCCAGCTGACAGTACAAGAAACTATTAAGTTACTAGCACTTCAGGCAAACACTTTTATGGTGGCTGTAAAATATGTTTACAAGGTTTGATCTGAATTAAGTGCGCAGCCAGATGGACATAGCTATGGTGTCAGATAGTAGATAAGTATAGATAAAGGCTCACCAGCCAGAACCGCATTACAGGATTGATATTGTGTTGTGGGTGAAAATGCGTTCTTGTTGTTCAAAAAACGACTATGATTTGCACACAGAAATACAAAAACGTTCTGGTCCTTGAAGTCACTGCTTACATTTTGTTCTTTAGAAAAACATGCTTTTTTGCATTGTTATTCAAATGTGTTCATGGAGGGCCAAGTCATTAAAAGAAAATGACATAGGGAACAAACCTGATATAATGTCATTGCTCAAAAATAGAAAACACTTCAGGTAATTTCATGTCACACTCACCATGTCCTCCACGCAGACATACGGATGTGGAAATGGCACGTTTGCCAAGAAGGCGAAGGGCTCTGGTGGCCAGCATTCTGTGGGAAAGATCATATGAAAGACATTAGCAAACATACAATAAAACTCATCCTCCTCAAAATCTGTGTGATCTTTTAGCAATGGTTTTAAAATATTCTGTCAAATTATCCTGTTTCTTTTGGGAATGATAAATAATAATGTTAATCTGCACTTTGCAGGTGTTAGGATACTTCAGAAACTATTGTTTTGTAGCTAATATAAACTATATTACGAAGTCCAGCTATTGGCGTTTCATTTAAATAATTGGAAGTAACGTGGCTAAAATAAACAACATTAACAAAGAATGTATATGTTAAAACCGAAATACAAAAACCCCTTAATTGTTGTTGAGTGTGTGTATCCAAACCAAACGTTTCGGTTTCCGTTAAGCAGGAAATAAGTATGTTTGTGTGTTTCTCTTATTATCCGAAGATACTGTTATGTTTGGCTGTGAATAAGTTTGTCTGTGAAAAATAAATATGAAAGACAGACCATTTATTTTGTGTTTTTTAGAAAGGGGCAGGTAATATGCGATTTCATCTCCCTGCTCCTTTTCGCTCAATGGTCTGTTTACAGAGACATGTTTTGTTAACAATTATTATACATTAAGTTTTGCATACCATGAACGGAACAAATACAAATGAAATGAAAAAGGTTAGCTGACGTTAGTCCGGAAAGCTAAGCTGTTGTTAGCTTTAGCTACAAACACAAGGTCATAACGCTAGCAACGGATAATAGATAATAATGGAAATAAGTCATTCAAGCCAATACTGTACATTTCAACATTTAACCGCTTATATATATAATCCTGTAGCTGACCACAGTTCTATCTTACCATAGTTTGAGCATCACCAGCATTTACAAACAAAAATGCATTAAGCTTACGAAAGCTAGCCCTTCAGTTAGCAGGTCCTAGCTCCGATCCCCTCTGACAAAGTCACTCGTATACAATTGATTATTGCGGTTAAAATTGCCCAGTTATCTTGATAAAATACCTACACCAAGAATACAGTGAATGCTACAATGTATTTAAGTATTAAGATGTGATGTTTTTCGATATATTTAGAAGGATGTTGTTGGAAAAAAATACGACCTGCTGTCTCTTCGTTGATCACGTCCGCCGATGGGCTAAAAGGAAGTATGATTGTGACACCCGGAAAGACGTAAGCCAAGCGTTTATGAGAAGGTGAAACAAGACCAGTTTTTTCTTTTCTATTCTTTCTTTATTTTCTGTAATATTTTCATTACTTTACATGTCTACCCCTGATGTCAACTTCTTTATATACAAAATATATGAGGTTCATATATGTCCTTGAATAAATAAAAAAGGCCAGTTTTACGTCATATCCATTCTGATTTACGGCACCACCGGTGCTGCAGAAACGAGTGGACGGTGGCAGTGAGATTAGCTCTTATGGCTATATTTCCTGACAGTGACTAATTCGTTTAGGAAAAAAAGACAATTGTGATTTTTGCTACTTGTAAAGCGTACACGTTGATGACAGAAAGCATAGCGGTAACAACATATTCTGACTGTAAGGTGAGTGCTGAGGTAGATATCTACTTGTTCTAGCTAGCAGGCAGCAGTCGCTCATCGTGTAGCCACTCAAGTTCCCTAAGGATCTGTTTATTTTTTTGTACCGGTTTTTCCGGTTTTTTAAAGAACATGCCTATTCAACTGACCAGCCAGGCTTACTGTAAAATGCTCTTACATGCTGCCAAGTATCCTCACTTTGCCGTGAATGGATTGCTGGTGGCAGAAAAGACGAAGGAGAAAAAGAAAGAGAGCCACAGTGAACCTGTCCTGTGTGTGGACTGTGTGCCGCTGTTTCACGGCTCCCTGGCTCTGGCCCCCATGCTCGAAGTAGCTTTAACGCTGGTAAGTCACATTATAGAGGTATACATTCAACTATATTTATTCCTGATTTATTTTTTCCAATGTCTATGCTCCTGTTTAATAATGTTTATACCTCCTTATAGTATTCATATTGTAAAATGTAAATGCATTCAGTTTGTTTATAGTCACGTATACATGTGTTATACTTGAATAACATTGCCCTTTCTGATGTGTTGCACCTCTGGTTAGATGCAAACTACATTTCGTTGTCTCAGTACTTGAGAATACATCTCATCTTAACTTCACAAGCTACAACTATCAAATGTATTTCAGCTGCTACTGCAACTAAATAATTTACCAATCTGGGATCAATACAGTATATCACTAAATCTCTTTGGACTGACTACATTTTCACAAAATATTTACATAGTGAAATTTTCCATAGCATGAATATTGTTATTGTGGATATAATGAGTAACTGGTTAAAGGCACATCATAGATGAGCTAGAACATACTGTTCAGAGAATCCCTTATAAAAGACAACATACCATATTACTGATCTAAATGACATTGTTTTACCTATGTATCACTTATAAAGTAGACAATACAAGTTAATTACAGGTCTAGTTTTTTATTTTATTGAAAATAAATGTGTTTTGAACTCTACTGTCCTTTCTTTACATGTTGGCTCCATGACTCCTGCTCCTTTTTTAGATCGATACTTGGTGTAAAGAAAATAATTACATCATCGCTGGATATTATCAAGCCAATGAACGCACACAGGATTCAAGGTACAGGAAACTAAATGCACACCTGCTACTAAACAACCAGCTATGAACTGTGTATCAAGCTTATTTGGACTTTAATGCACTCAATTGTTGGTCCTTTCTCTTGCAGACCTAACCAATTTGCAGAAAAAGTGGCTGCAAGGATCTCTGAAAACTTCCATGAAGCCGCAATTGTTATGGTAAAAGATATTGATTTCAGCTGCTGTTAATGGAATCTGTAAATGCTTAAAGGTGGGGTAGGTAAGTTTGAGAAACCGGCTCGAGATACACTTTTTGTTATATTCCATGGAATGCTCTTAAAGGGGAAAGGAAACACCAATTAGTTATAATATTCCGGTAGTTTATTCATTTTACAATGGATATTGATCGTAATATTTATTGTATATGATATTACTCGCCAAAAGAAAATTAATTATCCGCCGGCCGGGTGGGGAATTCCGGGACCAGGCCGCCGCCATTAGGGGAGTCCCAAATGGTGACGTCACTGGCTGTGTTTTCGCTCCACCGAAAGTCAACACAACGTAGCAGATATGGCAGCGATGGAGGAATTTTGCAATGAGATCGACGTTTTGAACGATGAATTTGACTATTCGTCGGGAGATTACATTGATGTGGAAGCATCTACAGTTACCAGGCATCCCATGGCCTATGCTTATGAACCGATTCGGTCGAATAGAGTGGCATACGATCCGGAATAAAAAAATTAAAAAAACACAATGCTAACAGTGAGCCTCTGAATTAGCCCCGAGCGAAAATGCTAACCTATTACTGCACCGATAGCTCCCTTATTACTTATCCTAGCCGCACATACAACACATCGTTTATGATCGCAAGGAGACACAGAATCTAACAGTGCCCACCTCAACACTGGAAGATACAAACTCGCGAGGCTATCCACAAAAACGTACATCAACACAAGTGGCGCTAGGTACTAACATACGCCAGGCTAACGGCTTACCTTCCTCATTGTCTGGTCTAAACTGGTCTTCAATGGCATTACAACGATAAAAACGATGATGTAGTTAATCCATAGGTTAATATCCAATGGGGCTGTGTCCCCTTTGAAATGTTCTGATAATCTATAAGCAATACAACTGCAATTCCGTTATCTGCTGTCCGCTCTGTGCTCCGTGCCATCAATAGCAATACTAGCCTTTTTAGGGCTGTTTTCGACAGATGAGCGTGTGTATGCCAGTTTAATTAGTTGAGCTATAGAACACCCCCAATTCTCTATTGTGCGTCATAATAATAGCTACCATTTAGTTTGGACGCGATTGCGTTAATTAATAAGGTCACACTGTGTCAGTAAATACATGTGTGAGCTAGTAATCTGGTAGTGCTGCAATATTTACCTCTCTCTCGGCAGCTGAAGCAACTCGTTTGGTGGCTCGAACTTCACGTTTGTTGACACTGTCATTGTCTTGCGCGGCCGACGTGCTGGGACGGTCGGTGTTCCCGACTGCATACGTTGAGAAATCGAATATTGTGGGAACAGATCCTGGCTTCAAATCCAATGTTTTGTATTGAACCAGGCATCCAGACTGGACTTTGAGCAGCTTCTCATCCTTTAGTGGCAGCCTATGGAAATGTACTTCTTCCTTCTTTGTATAAAATCCATTTGTGCAGCCTGGGGCAATACAATAAACTCCTGACGACGACCGTTTTCTTGTAATGTAAACTACTGGTGCATTGCACGCCATGTTGTTTGTTATTGAGCTTTGGCCCAGGAAGCCGTACCCAATCAGTGACGTCACTGGAAAAGTCCCGGAGCAATGGAAGCGCCCATGGTCATTAGGCACGTATTTCAAAAAGTAAATTCGCGTATCTCGATCGTTTACATTGGAAATAGACTAGATAAATACATTTCCTAATGGTAATATTGTCGCATGGAAAGCAGTTTGAAAAGTGTTTCCATTTCCCTTTAACATCCCGATAGCAATGAATATCTTAAGTGCTTTGACAAAAAATACATAAACAAATGTCATCTGTGGAAGCCGTAGCACTGTAAAAAGCACGACCAATCATCTGAGCCGGCCCGGCTAAAATAACTGGATGGCCTACCTGCCTGTCAGCCTTCCATCTGTGCACAAGCTTATCTCGTGCCCTCATTGGTCATGTGCGCGTGTGTTGGACGAGGGGCTCTGTAAGGAAGTGGCAGATTTTTTCCAGTTGTGTATTTTCAAATTCTAGCGCACTCGAGCTGGTTTCTCCAGAATTACCTACCCCACCTTTAACTACTGACTTCCTGAATTTTCAAAGCATGTGGTGCATTTTTTAACACATGTGTTCTTCCAGGCAGCCACTGGTTTTAAATCGCTATGGTGTGTATATATATATCGTATCAATATAAAAATGGACTTGCAGATCTGAAATATTAGAGATTTTTATATGTTTTACGTAAAACGTGCAACACACTTGTTTGGTTCTGTAAAGATATACCGAACAGGTCTGAAGGGCTCTAACTTCCTTTCCTGTTTTTTTCCTTCAGCTGGACACCAGTAGATTAACAATGAGCTGTTTTGAGCCCATTGTGCTTATCTATGACCATCATGAACACAAGTGGAAAAGCAGAGAAGTAACTTAGTGAGTATCTCTCTGTTTACATTTGTTTAAATGAAACTGAAGTGTATATGCATCCTTAACCACAGCTTCTGGCATTCAGGCTCTACTGTGTTATCTCACTAAATAGCAAACATGTACATTGTCTAGAATTGTTTAGGATGTTAATTGCCTAAATGATGTTTTTGTCTTCCAGTGACTGTTTTGAGGACTGGAACGAAGCACAGAAGATCACGTCTTCTATGTTGGAGGGCAGATCCTACGAGAACTTGATTGACTTTGACAATCACTTGGATGATCTGAGGAACGACTGGACCAACCCTGTGATCAACAAGGCTGTCCTGGATCTGTGCTAAGAGAATCAGTCCGCAGCACCTTGGACATGCAGACAAATATTGCTGCCGTTACAGCATGCATGATGCTACCTATTGTGTAGCGCAGGAGTACAAAAATGCTGGAAACATGGTCTTTGTTCCATTAAAAGCCCCTTGTACTGAGAGGATCTTGCAGAGCACTGACCGGTACGGCCCAAATCTCTCAAGGCCAAGCGCCATATGTGTACTGTTGGCCTGCGTCCACCTTCACAAGGTGATACCATTGTGATTAAGGCCATTTTGTTTTTTTCTGCAATGGTTTGTGTTTATTCATAGTTGTGTGCAAGTTAAATTCTAAATGATTTGATACATTTTTCTTCTTAAATTGTAAAACCAATAGCCATATAGAGATCAAGTCTTAAATTATTAAAACATTATTAGTAAAAATGTAAGGAGATGATTGTACTACTGAGATATGATAGATGCTGTATTATTAAATGTTTAGTTTATTTTTAACCCTGGAACTTCATTCACACAGAAATATGGTCTGAAGAAGTTTGGGGTTGTTTATTTAAGATGATTAATACATAAATGAGTATAAAGATTAACTGAAAAGACAGGATTTAAAAAAGTGATGTCTTTTCTGACTGTGTCTATTACCAACTTCAGTCATTCTCTGGTTCCACCAGCAATATTAATGTGATGATTAACTCCAAAGGTTTGACTTTTAAATTATTCAATCTTCCACAAATACTTTCTGTGTCCTTTTCTTGTCGCTGGTGCACTTCAGAATGTCATTCTGGATAGTGCACACATTGGATTTTGATTGTTTTCAGAAATGCAATAGGCTGGATCAGATCACAGGAATGTGTGAAGGATGTTTTAGGTTGGGTATCAGTTGTAAGAATTGCGTAATAGTCTTTAATACTTAACTGCCCCCTCTAAATTGTAATATATAGTAAGTAATGTAACATTTGAATACATAATTTGAGGATAGAAAACTACCTTTGTATTTGAGATAAGAATTATTTAGTAAGCGCTAATAACTTAAATTATTGTGTGGATGACACATTTTCTACAATGTTTTATGAACCGAATGTAAAATTAAACAACATTTGGGAACCACATCTTTGTCAGACTCATGTCATTTAGTAGATTATTGTCTTGGGTGTTTTATACTGTTGCCTTTTGACTGTAAGGTTGATAAACATATTTTTTAAATCACCAGCTCCAGGGCTCTAGCTTTTTGCTAAAATAAACTTAAGGATTTTATAAATGGCTTCAAAAAAGCATTTGGTGAGGAGTATGTTATCTGCTCAAAACCTCTATAATAAATGTTTTTGTTCATTTTATTAAGGATGTGATTTTGACACTCCCTAACTGCCTATAATTTGTCAGAATTTATAAAACAAAAAATGCACCATTAGAAGTATATTTAGAAACAACTCTTCTCGGCATGGCTCCACCTTGTGGAACAACCGAACCTTCACAAAGGTGTCGGATTCACATCAATAACACGAAGTGTCAGAACAATACTTGTGGTAACATTGAACATGTATTTCTTTCATTATTGTTTACGATACAAATATAGTAAGCAACATTTTAACAATCCAAGATATTTATTACAAATCTAAAATAAAAATGTTCTCTGACGTCTAAGGAAGATACTGCATAAACTAATTATTCATGTGTTGAAGTAGGCTTCTTTTTCTTAAGTGCAAAAATGAGATACAGTACATGTACTAATTTAAGAGTGAACATCACTTCCCTCCAAAGTTGATACATTTGAATGCTTGAGATTAAATTGAAGGATAAGGTGTATCTGTATGGTTTGAAAAGATTCTCCTGTTTTCTTTAACTAAATAAACTACTAATAATCCTGAGTAAAACGCGTCATCACAAAGTCGATTTGAGAGAAACATAGTTTTCAAAGGACAGTATTGCTACAAATATATGACACCATCTACGGCAGGGGTGTCAAACTCAATTTCATCGCGGGCCACATCAGCATTATGGTTGCACTCAAAGGGCCGGTTGTAACTTTAAGACTATATATAAACATTGACATATATATATATTGAATATATATGAAATAACGTATTATATTACATTATTGCCTCTGCATTGGATTATTATCGGATAGGGTAATAACTTCATAATTAACTACGTCTGAAAGCAGAAGTCTAGCGCAAATAATTGCAAGTCTCTTCAGTGAGAATGTCACAATATGATTTTAAAAGAAAAGCCACATTATGAAAAAAAAAGAAGTGACATTTTGAAAAAAAAATCTATAAGAAAAAGGCTAATTCTAAGAAAAAAGGCATATTTTAACAAAAAAAGTCAAATTCTGAGAAAAAGTCAAATTTGAGATGCATTGTGGGACATGTCGTTTATGGGCAACGTGCTTCTGTAAAGTAGCATGTTACAGTATAATAAACATATTATATTCTTTGTAAGCTCTTGTGGGGCCACATAAAATGAAGTCGCGGGCCGGATTTGGCCCCCGGGCCTTGAGTTTGACACCCCTGATCTACGGCTATACAATAATACAATGCACACTATTGTATCATTGTAATGTAGCCTAATATTAATCAAAACACGTTTTATAACAGTACACCACTGACATTGACAACTGTTCTGCAGTGAGATTATTTACTTCTTACACTTTCCCAAGGTTTAAGGCCAACTGATAATATTTGTATGCAGGACTTTAAAATCCGTTTTGATTAAGACTAATGTAACTTTTCTAAAGGGAAATTGTGAAATCAGGGTAAATATTGCCATCTACTGGTGCTTATCTGTAACTGTCGTGGCTGGCACGCGATCAGCTTCACTTCCGGCGCAGATAAAGGTAAAAATAAAAACTAAAGGAATGATCAGTCTCGTCATTTCCAGCCGGGTCTAATGCCCCAACAAACAACCTTTATAAATACGTTTTTTTCTCAACATTACGATTTGCCAAATGTGGGGAATTACATAACAATAAATACAAGTGGTTAAAGTTCAAGTAACGGTACAACGTCCTCACTGTGCGACACGACGTCGCCGGTAGTGACGTAGCTGTCTCATCCTCCTTGTTTTTTTTAGACAGGCTGCAGCGCGGGAAAACAAGACGAGAGTAGATGTGAGGGTAAAAGAGTTTGGAAATAAAAATTATCTTGCCAACCTGACAGCTATGGATGCCTCGGAGGTAGAGTTCCTCGCCGAGAAGGAGACGGTGAAGATTATTCCAAATTTCAGTTTAGACAAGATTTATTTGATCGGGGTAAGTAAGTGAATAACTTTGTCAATGCGTTGTTTACAAGGTTACAATGGACTGTTTTCTTTTGGGTTAGGGGTTAATTTAAAGAGTTTGAGTTTAGCCGGATACTGATACTTGCATACCGTTAGTTACATGAACTCAATAGTTAAGGTTAGCATGTGTCAAACCTCTCAGTCTGATGTTGAATTGTCACACATTTGGGGATTCAGACCGGGTCGCTTCTCTGTTATGTGAAGCCGAAACGGTAACTGTAATCTATGTATGGCAAGCCGATTTAGCTTTTATTCATTTCTGGAGGATCAAATAATTGTTTTGATATCAGGAATTCAATTGTTACTAGTTATAATTCATTTATTACTAGTTGCAATTGAATTCCTGATATCAAAAAAGGATTTTGATTTTGAAGTTCAAATTGTATTTCTGATATAAACTTTTTACATTTAGACTACTTGAAATTGAATTCTTGATATCAGAAATTGTTATTTTTACTAGTTCAATTGTAACTAGTAATACTTGAATGAATGATATCATAAATTGACATTTGAACAAGTTAAAATGCCAACTCCCATTGAAATGAATGAGAAAAACGATGCAAATGTCACTAGTTAAAATCGCATTTCTGATATCAGAAATACACATTACAACAAGTTACAATTTAATTTCTGATATCGGGAATTTGCATTCGAATTAGTTAAAATTCAATTTTTGGTATCAGAAATAAACATTATTACTAGTAAGAATTGTTTTTTGATATCCTCCTGAAATGAATAAAAGCGAAATGGGTTTGCCATATCTATGCAACGCTACTGATTATATGATCAAAAGAATGGGAGTCAGTTTTCCTTCCTGTGTGTATCCTCAGGGCGACCTGGGTCCCTTCAACCCCGGACTGCCTGTCGATGTTCCCGTCTGGCTGGCCCTAAACTTGAAACAAAGACAGAAATGTAGAATTGTTCCTCCTGCGTGGATGGATGTTGGTAAGATATACAATGCATACCCATCTTCAATATATACAAGCTGCAGGAATAACTGACTACTTTAAAATAGAAACAATGGAAAGGGGACTTACATTCTGGGATCAAATGTACATAATGCACCAATTTGTCCCAACTAATTACTACACTACGTAGTGTTCATCATAGGTTGGTGTGTTCTATAATTGTAATTTGGAAAGAATGAAAAAAAATCAGGCTTTAGCTGTAAAGGATAAACTAGTTTTAAACGATGAATTCATTAACTCAAGAAAAGTAAACTATACATTTCAGTTCTCCTAACCTTTCCTATATGATTCAGTTGCTGGAAACACTGGAAATAGGACGGCACTTCTTCATATTTTGACATATTGATTTCTTCCATCTGACAGTTCGGCACATACAATGATTGTTTTTGACTTTCCTGATATTAATAATAATAATAATGCATTACATTTTTAATTAGAGCGCTTTTACAGGTGCTCAAAGCACTTTACAATTACATTAATATTGTGCAGATAAACTGGAGGAGATACGAGATCTTGAGAGGAAAGAGGACACCTTCACACCTGTTCCCAGTCCGTACTACATGGAGCTGACCAAACTGCTTCTGAACTTGTGAGTCTTTTTATA
The DNA here is from genome assembly GCF_902827115.2 of Pseudochaenichthys georgianus. Taxonomy (NCBI): domain Eukaryota; kingdom Metazoa; phylum Chordata; class Actinopteri; order Perciformes; family Channichthyidae; genus Pseudochaenichthys; species Pseudochaenichthys georgianus. The sequence continues at coordinate 39,198,975 of NC_047505.1, forward strand.
TGTGAATAATCCCCATTCGTATGGAATTCAAACTAACATGCTTTACATGCTCCCTTATTGTCTGTGTGCACTCTATACTTACATGAAGGGTTATGTGTCTCTGCAGTGCGTCTGACAACATCCCTAAAGCGGATGAGATCCGCACGCTAGTCAAAGACATCTGGGACACGCGTATTGCCAAACTCCGCCTCTCCGCCGACAGCTTCATCAGTCAGCTGGAGGCGCATGCCAAGGTACATCATGAAGAATCCCACGCTGAGCCTTCCGTCTACACAAACTGTTAATATGATATTGTGAGCAGTGGCATTATGTTTCTGCTTTAAAGGGCATCTTTAAGTGGTGAACATCTGTGAACATTCATTAGGGAATGTGAACCTTGGAGTGCTGTAAGTGTTTCTTAATAACAGGATTAACAGTCAGTGTCTTGAGATGATCTTTTTATCCCCTCATCTTGTGGCCCTACTGCTTCCCTTTTCCCTGTCATAGTAAGATCCAGCAAATATGAGCTTAAGTATTCACAGCAGTTATTAAAGAAAGAATAGTACGCTTGTTAAAAGCATGTGTCCTTTGTAACTCTGGCCCCTCCCCTCTACAGCTGGACAACCTGACCCTGATGGAGATCAACACCATACGCGCCTTCCTGCTCGACTCTCTCAACTGTTTGTACAAGCTTCGCTCCAATCAGCACCCTGGGTCCAGTAAGGGACAGTTCGCTGACTTTTAAACTGACAATTCAAAGCCTGCTGCACAGGTTGCCATCTTGTCCCATGATCTCAAGTCTTGTTCTTTCTCTCCCGGCCCTTCATTACGCTAAAGACTCTTTTTCTCAGAAATGTAATTTAAAGATATCGACCAATAACCTCTTGATGGCAACTCAATTTGACTTGCTTTTACTTTGGTTTTGTTAATGGGTTATATTTGTTGTGTGAGACATGCATTACTCTGTACAAATGAAAAGCATCTAGGCTTTATATGTATCTTCTGATGAATTATGTGCATATGTAATTTAATTAAGGATGCTCGCTGTAGTTTAAAACTGCCACCATTGTTGTATATGTCAGTTAATGTCAAAATAAATGTATTTGTGTAGAGTTCTAGGGTATAGCATTTTATTCCTGGACTAAAACAGATATTTGAAGAAGGCAGTCTACAGAAATGTTTCACTTTTTTGGTGATGTTATATAGAAATTAAATGAACGTTACTAGATGCTCTTGTTTGTCAGAGAAGAAAAATACATTTAAGATAAAGGGAATTTGTCCTTTACCCTAAGTGAAGTGCAACAAAAGAATATTTGTTTTAATCTAAAATAGATGTGTGGAAGGAAGCATAGATTCAACACGGTTTCATTCCAAAACCATTGACAACGTTTTCAGTATGTGTAGCACCCACAAATGGACAAAGGTTGATAGTTAACATTTTGGAAATATTTTATTTCTTTTTTGTCTGAAATCACAGCCATATATTCATAAATACCTAATTACTACATTCAACAAAGAATATATTACATTACAATGAATTCAAACAAGTACATTTTAGAAACAGGATTTCACAGCATCTAGACATCCTCCACTGAGTACTGGGGCTATTGCATGGGCGTGCGTGGGCTGGAGACGGGGGTGGGGTCGTTGGCAGCTCTCCTCAGCGTGCCTCTTCTGCTCTGTAAAAATGACAGACTACATTCTGTATCAACCTGATCCCCTCGAATGGCATGGGCCTCATTTATAAAAGGTGTCATGATTGAATTCTCGGAGATGCGTTAAGATTCTGTTTGTTCTTGGCATGCACATTTGAAAGGTGTGAGACGTACAGTTGACACTTGAATGTAAAGTCCCTGATCTCTGGTGTTGTGTGGAATTAACATCATGTGGACTACAACTCATTCACATGCTCCCAACTTCTTGAGGCACTTGTATTTCATATGCTGTATGTAGGGGTGGCTGTGCTTTTGTCTTTAGAAATGAGTTATTTTGCACATTTGAAAAAGTGAATCAAGATTTACTTTGAAGTATTGAATGCCCCCATTCTGACACCAACTTCCCCACCACAATAGCTTGTGCAGCGTTTTAAATCAAAACAATGATCAATGCCCCTTTTCATTGGGATGAACTGTGGGCAGGTTGTACATGGGGACGGGTAAATAGAAACACCTTTATATTTTATCAACTTTTATTCTAGTGTGATTTCAAGGCTTTTTTCAAAATGTATTGGCAACTGCAGAGGAAGATGGCCATTCTGTTTTGAACGTTTGGCTACCTTATTGCAACTCAAATACAAATTAACAATCCAAAATGATTCAGTTTATTTAATGTTGGCACCATGTCCTCTCATGGCTGCTGATCAGGGCTTGTAAGGCAACACATTATGCAAACCGTGATATTGTTGGAGTCTAATGCAATATAATGTCAGAGTGTGGAGTGAAAGGTCCAACGGTAGGATAAAGCAATAATAACCAGTTTCATCAGCTGGCTGCTTAAGAGACTCTTCATGTCTTTCCAAAATCAAGTATGTCAAGTGACCAAAGTAAAAAAAGAAAACTGTCGCTGTGGGTTTCATCTGGTTTCAGTATGAGAACATCATTAGCTAACTAGTCCTGCCAGCAGCAGTGACGCTGAGCAGAGGCGTGGATGCTGGGTGTTAAAACAGAATGACATGTTGCTGTGAAGGGAGGGGTGAGAAGGTGGGTGCCATTTCTCAGGACCTCAGTGCGCTCGGACGCTGTGGTTGGGTGAGGAGAGAGTGAGAGGAGGAATATATCCTGTTCTCTCTCACTGTTAAATGTCTCAAAATGAGCTGTTCTGGCCAGCAGCAGTACAAACACTAAAAGCAAGGCTTTCTTTTCCAACCCAAAAAAGCATAAACATATAAAAATGGCAGGCTTTTTTTCTTTAAAAGAACAATGATTAAAGTAATAAAAACATACAAAATTCTTTTAAGTCTTCATATTATATACAATACAAGGCTGAAGCACCTTTTAGAATTCTTATTCTCAAATTTTCTATTTCGAAATAAAACATTTCCTTAATTCTTTCCAAAAAATGTGCATTCTCTTAAGTTCTTCCCTAATTCCAACAGTTCTTTGTTGTAACACAGTACCACCAGGTAGTTCTTCAGCTTTTATTCTTAAGTGCATTTCCAGTTCAAAAGCTCATGTGGCCACTGTGATAAGATCAGTCCCGACTGGCCAGAAGCCTTCGAAGCGTTCGAGTCTCTGGACGACACCCCCCCTGGGGCCGCGGCCCCTCATTGGCAGGATTGTCTGTGTAGCTGTGGCGGGAGGGATGCAGGGACTGAACAATAGAGCAGCAGGGGGCTGAAGAGTGACAAGCAGGTGCATTATGGGTGATCTTCAGGTGCTCCTGGCCCATGCTCTCTGGGTTAGCTACATTGGCACACGGTAGTGGCACAGTCCCTGGCCACCGTCCAAAGACTGTCCTTCACTGTCCTGTCTGCTGTGCATTCATCCACCACTCATCCATTCACTCAATTCATTCATTCATCTTATCCAGCCAGTCTTATTCTCCTCCTTGGAACCATGTGGATCAGGCCATGAAAAATAAACTCTGGGTATCAGTCTGAAGGAGGATGGCGGGGGGCCATCAGGGCGGCGGGTCGGGGTCACCTGGGAGGGTAGCCCTTGTAATGGCCACCTCTCGGCCAGTGTGTCTGTGGCAGCGTCAAACACTTCCTGAAGTGCTCCAGCTCGGCTTGGAGCTTCTCCCTTTCCACTGCCAGCTTCTGCCTCTGGGACATCAGCTCCTACAAGACAAGACGGAAGATGTAAATATATATTTAAGTTGAAAGAATAATCACAACAAAGAGGATGTGTGTTCAGCTCCATGCTCATAATACAAAGGTGGTCAAAATAAAGGAGGAATCACAATGTGAGAATACTGTGCTGTCAATTATTATCATAGAGGTCAATCTAATTATACTCAAAGAAGCATGTGTGGAGAAGGGAACTGTTAAGAGGTGTTGATGAGTCTGGGCTTATAGATGTTGCAATGTGTGCTACGAGGCACTCTAGTGTTCTGTGCATGCTTCTTACCCCCATGTTATGAGATAGCTGCTCAGCGGTCAGGCTGAGGTTGTAGTTCTGAGCTTCTAGTCTTCGACACTGGCTCTGCAACACGTGTCGCTCCAAACCTTGCTCTGGAGAACCAGAGAGAGTGAGAGACAGAGGGTTAGGGGAAGAACCTGATATTTACACACAACTGAATTCTAGAGGAAGCATGAACACTGCCCTCTAGTGACAAATGAACACAATTGTTTAAAAAAAACTATTTTCTAGGAATACAGTATATGGTAACACTAAACTATGAAACAGCCAATGAGATATGAATGGCTTTTTCCGAGGGAGGGGTTATGTATCCGTCATATAATAGAAAATACATTACATCGACAGTTTTAAGCAGTACAGTATATCACAGCATGTTTTAACTGCAGCTGCTTACCCTCAACATATTCCTGATAAGCTTCAAATATGGACTCAATCCCCTGCCACTTGGAAGCGGGAGCCTCCTCTTCCTCCTCCTCCTGGTCCTCCTCAGAGTCCTCTGGACCCGACAGGTCCTCCCTCGCCCCCGAGGCCTCCCGGTGGAGGCCTGCAGAGAAGTGCTGCCCGTTGGGCTGAGGGTGAGCGTGTGAGAGCGGGTGGGGAAATGGATGTGCGTTGGAGTGAGATTGTGAATGCTGCGGTGGCCGTCCAGGAGCGCTCTGAAGCTCCGGAATGTTGTAGTGGACCGAGGACTCCTGCAGGTGGGACGACTCCGACATCCCCGCGGCTCCACCTGAAGCACAGGATGGGAGAGAAGGGAGATCGTGTCATATTTGATCACTTTGTATTTATTGCAATAATGGTAACATGACTCATCTAGGGATTTCGATTTGGTGCAAAGTGCCGCAGCAAGGCTTTTAACTGGCACACGGACATGTGACCACATTTCCCCCATTTTGGCTTCGCTCCACTGGCTGCCAATACATTTTACGATTCATCTCAAAATCCTTTTATTTACTTTTAAATCCCTAAATGGCATGACCCCACCATATCTTTCTGAGCTGCTACACCCTTACACGCCCACCCGCCCTCTAAGGTCAGCTGATCAACTGCTCCTGAACGTGCCCAGAAGGGGGCCGTGGCTTCTCTGTAGAAGACACACTGTGGAACCATCTGCCCCTGCACATCAGACAGGCCTCCACTCTGCCTGCTTTTAAATCGCTTCTTAAAACCCACCTCTTCTCCTTAGTGTATTAACATCTTTTAGAGCGTTGCTTTTAAACTGTCTATTGTTTTTACTTGTACTTGTTTTACGGTGTGCGAGCTGTGCTGTGTAATTTGTTTGTATGTTTTGTTTTGTTTATTTGACTGTACAGCACTTTGGTCTGGAGGTTTAAAGTGCTCGATAAATAAAGCTGTATTGTATTGGATCATAATTTTTCCGTGCATATGATTTCTATGAATTCATATATTAAGTTTGGAATGCCGGAAGAATTACTTAACCAAAGGGACAAATTGCCAATCCAAACCCAAAATATCAGTTTACTATCACAGAAGCCCATAAAACACGTCAATAAACCAATCATTCCAGCTAAAGATAATACGATTGTCACAGCAGCATGTTAACAAGGCATTGCACATAATGTGAGGGAAAAGTTATATACAAATTAATTTCTCATGCGAAAATATACTTGTTAAATGTGTCTATTTGCCGCTTTGTATGTCAGCGCTGTTGGTTGGATAATGCATCATTGAAAGATATCACCACATGGGTTCTGGGAATTTGTAATGGCCATTTTTCAAAGATAGATTTCCAGACAATTACTTACTAAATTATTAATTGACCGAATAAAAGCTTTGTGGCAGACCTGTAACATCCTGCATCTCAGTGTTATTAATGGAAAGTTGTTTGTCTCGTCACCACACTGTCCTGTTGCCCATTGGCCCCCCCGCAGAGAGACCGCTCCCATTGGCCCGTGCTGCTTACCTTTATGTTTCTGCAGAGCCTTCTGAGTGGACTGAAGCACAGATTCGTGGAACTGCTGGGCAAATTCCTCCGGGGTGAAGCTGTCCCAGGGTTTGGTGCGCCCGTTGACGCTGTGAGGACCCTCTTTAGCCTGCAGGGGAAGGGGGGGGCGCAAGCTGTTCAGCAGGCTGGAGCTCCTCTTAGAGACCGGCCCCTCACCGGGCCCCCGGGCCTTGTCAGGGTAGACAGCTGGAGAAGGGGGTTCCTTTGGTCTTAATGTCTCCCCAAGGGGCTTTGGGTGACCATTGGGGGACGCTGGGCGATATGAGGAGGGGCTCTGCGGTCTGACACTGTGATGGCCTTCTGATTCAGAGGGACGCTGGGCGAATGCAGAATCTGCAATCATTTGAACATGTGTTAGTCATGATGAGGTCAAGATCCACATTACTACAGATGGAGCACTGCAATTAGCAACACATCTCACCAGGAATCCGGGGTGGAGGGCTCTTACACAGCAGATGAAGGGCATGTCTAATGGTATCCAAGGTTACGCTCTTTTCTTTAATGACCTGAAGGAGCTCCACCACCCTTTCATTATGTATGAGACAGAGGAACTAGTTCATAAGTCATGTCTGTATATATCTTACACAAAGACCCATTTCTCCAAACGTGTGTGTGTGTGTGTGTGTGTGTGTGTGTGTGTGTGTGTGTGTGTGTTACATGAGGCTGAATGTGGCCTAACAGCATGGGAGGCAGTGCGCTGCCATCTGAAGGCTGCAAACTGTACATCAAAAGGATTACACTAAGATCACTGTAAGCCCACTGCTGCCACTGTGTGTGTGTGTGTGTGTGTGTGTGTGTGTGTGTGTGTGTGTGTGTTTAACTGCAAGTGTCTCCCAACAGAGCCTTGAAACAAGTCCACCTTTCCTAACTAGTGCAATGTAACGCCTTACATTATGCTTCACAATATGCTGCAGTAACACAGGGGTTGGAGGTAGACATGATCATTGGTTGACACCTTTATTATTTCCTTAAGGCTCGAGTCAACATGCCGTATTCATGAGAGCGCAGCGCATGTGAAGCAGGCAGAGCTCAGCTGAAGTGAAGCGCCAGCAAGCTGTCGAGCCGACAGAGTAAAGACTACTTTTGAAAAACTAAATGAACATTAACTCAGCTGAAATGAGATGTGAAAGAGGAGAGACACGATATCAGCAATGGACGGGATGTGTGTATAGCATGTAGGGGACAATGCGTCACTTCTGTAAAGTAATGCAGTGGTTTCTAACGACCTCTCCAGTCCCTTGCAAAGTCCTTTCATTTCATTTGAAATTCTAGCATTGAGTCCAGTGCGTGAGTTTCCTGGGCACACACATTCTTAACTTAAACAATACCGGAGCAGCAGTTTATTTAATTAAGAATAGCTAGGAGGCATCTTTACGCACAGTTAAGGCTTTCACTAATTAACGTAGTTCTTGAAACATAATTAAGCAAAACAGTTAGTAAGCAACACTAAAGACCCATATTAAGAGGAACTGTTTAACAGAATCACCCATTGTATTCACCCAGGTTTATTAGAGCAGCTTCAAACTTGACAAAATAAATTAAAAAAAGTGTGAAATGGAATATTTCTGTGTATTATAACTCCCTCACCTCTCCTCTGCTGGACAGTGACGTGGGACAGACTGAACGTGGTGAGGAAGCGCTTCTTATCCTCCAGCTCTGGCGCTCGGTTCATGTCCTCCGGGGTGAAGCGTGTGCTGAGTTGGGGCACCGGCGGAGGAGTGCGTTTCGGTTGCGAGCAAGATGGTGAGGGGCTGCGCTCCCTGAGCCTCCTCCTCCTTTTTCTCCTCTTCTGCTGCACCAGCTCATCGCGCCGGCCCACTGTGGTCAGGCCAAACACTCCCAGGAAGTCGAGTTTCTGTGCGGAGAGGCAAAAGAACATCTTAATGCATTGTTTCGTCATGAGTGCTTGTAATTACAACAGGAATTGATTATGTGGCAGGTGTTTTACCTCTGAGGAGTCCTCCAGTTTGAGTGGCGGCTGCTCTGCTACTCTCCTAAGATGGGCTCTCACCTCCTCTTCATCACTCTCGTCATACGAGTCATCCAGCTCGTAGTAGTAACCTGCAACAAGCAAAGCGTTCAGTACTGACAAACCACTTGCTCTAATAAAGTTAAGCGTTACATAAAACAAAATGTAGCTTTCTAAGAGTGCAAATGGTGGTACCTTTCTCCCTGGCCTCCTTTCTCCTCTTCTCCTCCAGGTCTAACTTGCTGACAGGCCTCCGGTGCTGCTGGAGGTATTCGTCATAGATCAGCATTGTCTCTGGGCCCGTCCCCACATTGGCTACCTGTCCCATGCCTGTCCCGGGGGGGATTCCTAGCCCTTGTCCATGTCTGCTGTGCCCCGGGTGTCCCTGGAGGCTCTTCAGTCCAGCATTGCTCTTCATACCTCCCTCCATTTCATATTGGCTGGGCAGGGACAGGGTTGCCCTCTGCTGGCTAAAAAAGGACTGGGTGGATTTCTCCAGATCAGCAAGGAATGTGCTGGGTTCCGGCAGGCCCGGAGGACCTCTCAGTGGGGGGTACTTCTCCATCACTCCTCCTTCTCTCCTTCGCGCTCCGTCCTCATATTTTGCGTGCCCGGGGGGAAGCCGACTGAGCTCGTAGTGTCCCATCCCTGAGGGCTCGTGGTTCCGTCTGGACTCTGAGGCGGTGTCTATAAGAGAGGCAGGGTTCCACAGGGTGGTGGGAGGGTGGTGTTCACGTGGTAGCTGGGGAGGTTTGGGGGAGATGAGGGGTGGAGGGGCGCCTAAGTGAGGGTGGAGGTCCCGGCTTCCTGGTTCATGGTGATTTGGTATAGATCTGGAGACATACAAAAGAATCATGTAATCTGTTAAAAGTACTGCACAATGCCCGAAATCCAAACACATATACAATGCAGAGACACACAATAGTGCTGACATGCTATGTCTATTCCCCTTCATCCCTGTGAGTATGTCTGAGGGGCTGTGTGCCTGTGCAGGGCAACGCTATCAAGCTCAGACAGAGTAGCCCAGAGCAGAGAGAGGATGTGGCCAAGGCACACAATGTCCTCTGGATATGCAGGCTTCCACACACACACACACACACACACACACACACACACACACACACACACACACACACACACACACACACACACACACACACACACACACACACACACACACACACACACACACACACACACACACACACACACACACACACACACACACACACACACACACACACACCACACACACACACACACACACACACACACACACACACACACACACACACACACACACACACACACACACACACACACACACACACACACACACACACACACACACACACACACACACACACACACACACACACACACACAGAGAGAGAAGGCCAACTGCTAAGGCTGAGGCCAGGATAATTCTCCTGATAAAGAGGCAGGCAGAGGAGAGAATAATCAATGTGGAGAGTAGAGAGAACCATGGGTTTGTAAAAAAGGAATAGTCAATGATACATGGAGAAATATATGTGTATATATTAAGGGAGATACTTGGGAAGAGATACTTGAAAAGGAATAATGTTATGGATGGTGGAGAAGAAATGGTCACTGCGAGAAAGAAAGGAAAGCAGATGGTTGTCTCAAGTGTCTTTCCAAATCAAGCCTGGCAGGAACGCACTGTGCAGAACGCACTGTGCAGAACGCACTGTGCAGAACGCACTGTGCAGGACCAGCAAATGATCTATGCCTCCCTGTTTGTGTTTGCGTGTGTGTGTGCGTGTGTGTGAGTGAGTGAGCAAATGTGTGTGTTATCTTCAATCTGCAGCCTGTGAGCTGTGATTCAGCAATTATCCAGCAGGGTTACTGATACTGGACGTGTGTATCTCTCCTGTCCTCCCAGTACAGCATTAGCCTCACTTCTAGATCGCACACAGCAACCCAAACACAGGCACAGTAACAAAGGAGGGTAAGCTCGGGGCTTATGCTGTGCAAGGTTGAGAGGATTAGCCGAGAATTAGCCTTTGTGTATCTTAGCCGTCCCACTCGCTGCCTGTTTCAAACCGCTGCCCATTTGACATGAAACAGCATCAGGACATCATCTCTTTCATCATCAGGACCCCACTTTACTCCCTACATCAACACCTAAACATAGATGCCTGTTTGCCGTCAGACCTGGAAGGCAGCATGGACAGAAATAAATTAGACATGATGTTTCCAACGGGGTCTATTTGTTTTCAGTCCTGCCTGATAACACACTTCTAAAGCCTGCCGGCTCCTGAGGCTTCAGAACACCGACACAACTGTCCCTTTAAAGCTAGCCCAGACAGACAGCTAAACATCCCCAAGATAGTGTTGGCAATGAACGCATGCATGAGTTTCTGGTGTCACAGAGAACCCAGAACTGCGTTTCTCCATCAGATACCGAGGGCTAAACAAGTTTGTAATCGCCATCGTTGTCGTGTTGTGTAAGTAACTACCGCTAGGCCTGAAAACTGGAAGAGGGTTTAAACGCTGTGATTGTTGTCTCACCTGTGTGAGTCTGTCCTGTGGTCTAGTACATCTCCGGGCCGTCCTATGTCCAGGTGCTGCTCCAGAACCTGCTGGCGGAATTCAGACACCTGATACTGACGGTCCTCCTTCTCCTGCCGCAGCTTACGTTGCCGTGCCAGCCACCTCTCCTCCTCATTGGCTCTCTGAGCTAACATTGAGGCTGAGAGCGCTGTCCCCACAGCGCCAGCCCCCAGGAAGAGGCCGTGGCCTGGGATCAGACCTGGGATGGGATGATGTGATTGGACCATTGAAGGGTGGAGTCCTGGTGGGACAGGTTTGGGACCTGGAGGGGCGGGCTCTTTGGTTTTATCTGTGGTAGTTGGAAAGGACAGTGTGAACATTTTTTAGGGCTTCAACAAATTTCAACATTCATTTGACAATTATTTTAGCAGTAGTTAAATGTCAGAAACGGCAGGGTCGTTGTGTCGGGGACATTGCTTGTTTGGTCTTAACAAAAGTCCTACACCTAAAATGTTTTTTTGAGTGACCACAGTAAAAAGAAAAAGGGAGAGAAAGGAACCACAGACTTGTTAAGCAAATAACTCCTGACTGACAAGTAACTCATTGTCATTAAGTGTAAAAATAATTATGGAACAGTTCATTAAAAGACAAATAGTTTCAGCTCCATCTCAGATACAGTGTTTTGCAGGGACCAGTGTTTGTAATCAGTATGATTGTAGCGTAAGGGAGCCGCAGTGAGAGACACATACCAGCCCGGTTAGGGGTGAGTCTCTCGGGCTTGGTCCGGTCCTCCTGCCCCCTCATGGCGTGGAGCTCGGCCAGGTAGTGGTTCTCCATGGCCTTGGAGGCCTGCAGCTCCTTCTCCCTCAGCGCTCTCTCGTTCTGCCTCTCCATTTCCTTCTCTCTTTCTCTCTCCCTCTCCCTGTCTCTCTCACGCTCTCTTTCTCGCTCCCGTTCTCTCTCCCTCTCCAGCTCCTTTTCCCGTTCTCTCTCCCTTTCTCGCTCTCTCTCCCGTTCTTTTTCTCTTTCCGCCTCACGCTCTCTCTCTTTTTCGCGTTCTCGGTCTCGCTCCCGCTCCCTCTCTCTCTGCCGTAGCTCATCCTCCAGCTGATGCCTAAAAAACAAAAGGGGACAGGAAGTCAGTCACATGATGAAATAAATCACGGCACACTGCGGAGATCTACTGCATGCGTGCACTACTGATTGTACATGTCCTTGGATTAAGGAGACTTTACCTCTCGGACTGCAGTGCCGACAGAGAGGGGTGAGTGAAGTCTCCAGGGTAGCGCACTCCTTGGAGGTGCATGTGAACGGAGGGATGCATGGGAGGGAGAGCTCCCCCTCCTGGCAGCTGATAGAAAGGTGACCTCATAGCAGAGAGACAGAACGGGTCGTCCATCCTGGGATAAAAAGAGGAAGAGAAGTAGTCAGTCCCTTTGTGCGACAGTGCAGCATTCACTATCATTAACCTGTGAAGCAACATCACAGGGTCTTCCATCTTTGAAGAAAAGCAGCAGCGTCGTCTGTCAGCTAACCTCAATCACCACACCGCAGCCAGCGAGAGACTTTGCTGTGTGCTGATGCACAACTGTGTGTTGTTGTGTATGTGTGTGATAGCCACTGCTCATCCCCTCATTAAATCCATTACAGCGCAGTGTGTGATGGGTGCTGCAGTGCTCTGATCTGCCTGGTTGACAGACCAGGGGCACGCAGCCTGTGAGATTGCCCAGAGCAAGCAGGGTCCTTCTCAGCACACACAGAGTATACACGATCATACGTAGGAAACATTTCAAATCAATGTATTTTCAAACAAACATCTCACATACATTTTCTGCTGCTGGTGTTTTCTGTGTATGACCACTGGGTTGTCACTCCGATAAAGAACTCTATAAATCAATAAGCAAAGATCCTGAAACAAAACTAATTTTCTTTTTTCTTTCAGTTGTGAGCAGGAAGCGTCTCATCTCAGATGTATAAACAGTTCCAGGAATCATTTATGGTAATCTCCCACAAAGCATGCATGAAAAAGCTCCAGATATATGGGATTAAGTGGCAAACCAGCAGCGGCTCTCTTATGGCTGTTCATATTTTATTCATACGCATAACCGAGCTCGGGTTAAGACTAGGGAAATGGGTCCTGCTATTCACTGCCTTGGGGTAAGAAGCTGAGAAATAAATAAAACTGCTTCATTAATAAATCAATACTGAGTTGTGTTTGCCTTATACTGCAACACATATTAGATACCCATAAAATCTGTCCAGCTGACCAGGATATCTTCAAACAAAGGCCTCTTGGCAGCAGCTTTTCAGATGATGGTATAATAAAAAACTTAAGTACAGTCCTCAGTGCATCCGATATGATTAATGCTGCACTTATGTGTTTTTCTTCCTTCCTGCCCATGATAAAACGGTGCGTTTGGTTGTTGTTTTATGCGTTATTTGTATTTGGTTACCTTGAACGTGAACCTGTTTTTTTATTTGTACTGCCATCTGTGAAAGTCACCTCTCTTTTCAACTCCAAATGAAATCTCTTACCCAGTCAAATACACATACACATTAAAACAACAATATTTGTACCTCTGGGAACATTTATTCAAGGTCAGCTTTACACAAATGCATTTACTGCTGAGTATAAGCATTACTAATACTTAGCTCCGTTATATGCACTGGCTTGCACAATTTGCTCTCAGAGGAAATAGGTGCTGAGTCAACAAATGAATGGAGAGGCTTACCTGTATGGCGTGAACGAGGGGTGGGGCAGGTAGCTGGGGTGGTAGTAGGCAGCTGCGGCGGCTGCAGTGGCGGGGTCCAGACCCATGGGCAAAGAGGGCATGCGGAGGGCATCCTCAGTCGTGGCATAGGGCCGGAAACCACGGAGGTACTCTTCTGGTACATGACCAGGGGGCACTGCGTTAGACATCTGTCTGGCCATGCTAAAGTTAGGAGAGGGGGGTGGGGGCACAACACAGAAAACGTGATGGTTAGTTTGACTTGCTTGTGTCTACTGTTGTACACATATACTCCCACTCATCGCACCAACGCCAACAAAACAAATGTTTGTAATTTGTTGCGGCTGCTTATTTGAGTGAGTTTAATATAGCCATGAATAATTGATCAAGCACTTATCACAATGCAAAGAGAAACTCCATTTTGAATGGAAACCTTGTAAACTCCTTAAATCTAGAGACACAGGCAGAGCAGTGTGTGACTCACTTGAGGGGCTGGAAACGTGAATCCTGCATGACCGCACCGGGGCTGAGACCAAAGGCATAGGGGTTTCCCAGGAGGTGGGCAGGGACTGAAGGGCCACCCTTTTCCTGTGGGTGGTTCCCCTCAGCACCCAGACGCTCCCTGCTGGCCCCGCGAGGCACCGAGTCAGCCTGGAGAGAGATACAGAGAGAGTCTCAGTCATTGTTTGAGTAGACCTGTGACCGTCACGCTTGTCAATGCTCATGAAGCCCATCCTGAGAGGGGAGACGGGGGGGAGAATAGGCCTGTGTGTGAGGCAGCAGCCTCCCTCACTCTCTCTTCCTACCTCGGGCACCTTTATTCACTTTCCCACAAAAAAACCCTCCCTATAAAAATAGTCGGATAAATATTTCTATCGTCGGGAATCCATGATAAAAACGGAGAAAGCAGGCGAGGTGATGAAAAAAAACATCTGAGCTGTGTTTCTCTAATTGTAAACACGAGATGTCCTACTTGTGATTGATGATGATTAGGTAATGGTAGACGTACTAAGCAGACTTTGATCTTGGCAAAGTGTGTGGGAGCCTGTTAATGTGCGCACATAACTTAAACACTAGCATCTACACGCAGACAACAAAGTCCAACATGCAGCATCCCTCTGCCTCTCTTACTCCTTCACCTTCCTCTCGTGCCTTTGGCAGCACGCCTGGTCTCACTTATCTCTCTCCACACACACACACACACACACACACACACACACACACACACACACACACACACACACACACACACACACACACACACCACACACACACACACACACACACACACACACACACACACACACACACACACACACACACACACACACACACACACACACACACACACACACACACACACACACACACACACACACACACACACACACACACACACACACACACCACCACACACACACACACACACCACACACACATTTCAGAGCTACAAAGACATCCTGCTGTGGGAGTGGGAGTGCGTTTACTGAAGCTTTGGTTTCCCTCTGCCGACTGATGCAACCGCGTAACAGAGAAACTTGTAAGTTGTTCATGGAGGGTATAAAGACATGGAGGATTTTTGCGTATACTCATCTCCCAGAAAACGCAATATCAAGTTGAAGGGAACTACTAGAAAGACTGGAACAAAAGGGAAAAGGAAATATAGAGATAAAGACATTAAGTAGATAAGTGCGATCAAGGCGGTTCTTTCCGACATAAATTAACCTCTGGGATCCCAAGGATTAGTGAGAGACCTTAGAGTAGGACTGTCCTCTCTCTTACTGTCTCGGATCAAATAAATCCAATTTACGGAGCCATTAACTCCACGTCGTGTTCCGCAGCCACTGACCCCGACTGACGCTGATGCACTAACATCCAATCTTAAACGCCCCTTATGTTTAGACTCCCCAAACCCCCCTTTGTTTCTTAGACAGCCCCACGTTGCAGCAGTTTAATGCTACTGTTTTCTTGTTGTCGTGCTTCACTTCACTTGTCCCCGTAAATCCCCTGCACCACTTCCATCCTTTCAGAGCTTTATGAGCACAGGCAGAAGGTGGACGCTCCCATCCAATCAGCAGCCAACTGGAAAAGAGGTTCATACATGTCAAAAGAAGTCAATATCAGACTTCGTGGTAGGAGAGTTGCAGAAGCCAAGCTCCTTCTCTTCCACAAAGTCTTTTTTTCTTTAACTGCCTTGAAGGCCAACACTACACAACAGCAGATTGGTGGCTGTCTGGAAGTTAAGATTTGTTAACTAATACTTCCTGACTTATTACAGAGTAGATATAGTATGTATGTATTACTTGTCAGTGATATGCCTGTAGAAACAGGATGAGCTGCTTTTTGTCACACTGTCAGTAAATAAATTGCTATAATCACAATGATGAAACCTTTGCTAACGAAGTGATCAGTGTTTAGCAAAGCTGTCGTTGCTTGACTAACATCACAGATGCAACATGTTTTTGTATTACTTTATGTTTGTTGTATTATGTGTGAGGAGAGAGCCCAATGTACACCTTTGCCGTCATTTGTGCAACAATGTAAGCCCTAATCAAGCCGTTGCATCTGAAAAGAATATAAAAGAATATCCTGCATCACTCACATTGGCGTGTGACAGGGGCATGGTTCCATAATCATGGTCATGACTCAGTAACTGTCCATTTGTGCAATGGCCAGACACAAATTACTACTCAAATTGAATCAACTGTTCCTTTCTGACCAATTTCACAGGAATCCCATCATAAGAGGATGGAGAAACGATCCCCGTGTAAAACAACAAAGCCTGCTGAAACTTCACAATGGTTGGCTTCTTCTATTATAATGTCATTGAAAACAAAAAACCTTTAATAAAATCATGTCAAGTATAAACCTGTTTGTAAATCAGAGTGTGTACACGGCTGCCATGCTGCTATTCTTTGTGCCTTTGTGTGTCTGTGCATGAGCTTGTGTGTGTGTGGATTCAAGCTAGTGGAAAAGGTGTGGGTGTTACAGGTCAGCACTTTGAAAAGCACATGCACCACAAAGATAGAACCTTCCATCCCCATTAGAGAGGCGCCTCAGTCACTCAGTCACCTACACGTCCAACCAGCCATCCCATTGTGACCTCACACCACCTGCCAAACAACAGCCTTCTATATAAACACACACTATTCACCAGCATCACGCCATATTCAAAGTACAGAGCACAAACACAAGCACTCAGACTCAAAGACATATCCATTAACAGCCATCTTCCTCTGTGTGAGCCAGGCCCCTGTAACCCCCACTGAGGGTGGGAGACCCTGCGCATTGTAGAGCGCTCGTTTACGCCTCTCAGATGGAGCCATGAATCCAAATTGCCAATTAAAAAGCAATTACAGGCAGCAGCGGGAGCAGACTCCTGCAGTCATTAAAGCAAAATGCCAACGCACCAAGCCCTCCCTCCTTCACTGCCGTGCCCATCAGCCCCCTCCTCTGAAAGACAGACTTGTACATCAGCCAATCAACCCTTCCAACACATAAGGAAGGAGGACACATGCAAATGTACTACACACAAGCTTTTCTTGGACGCTGAACAGGGAATCAAGTAAACAGAGTCCTGCCTCTGAATCCAATATTTCCTCTGTAATTCTCCAACTTCTATGACTCTTTCCGTTTGTCTTGAAATCTTCATTTCTGCTTTGTGTCCCTTTTTCAACTCGCTGCCATTTCTGTAGCTTTGAAAAACACAGGTTGGTCTGGGCATGGCAATAAGGTATTTTGCCCAAAATAAATAACTTGGCATATGACTTGAAAGATAATATTAGAGGTAAACAGGAACAAAGCGAAAGGTCAAAGGGAACAAGTACAAGTACCTGAGAAACTAAGCATCATCTTTGTATGCATCCTTCCTAATCAGTTCTAAGCAAAGCTCCAGACAGTATCATATTTGTTAAAGAGGGACATTGTGATGGTGTGTATGTGTGTGTCCTTTACAGCCCCCTGGCTCTTTGTGAATCAAATGTGCTTGCTGAAGCGGCGCCGCAGATATAGGGGGAGATGACGCCAGCTTTTATGACGCTGCCCCTCCTGACCTCTTCCGCCCCTCCTGACCTCTTCCCCTCATCCCAACCTCATGCCCACATCACCTCCCTTAACCTCCTCATTCTTTGGTTCGGTGGCCCCACGCTGCTAGAGGCACCACAAACCCAGGAGCGACCTTTTCCATTTGAGCTTGACCTCTTAGACACACAAACACACAGCCATTGTGCAAAACCACCCGATGCATGAACGGCGAGTGCTTATGTCCATTTATTTCTCTCTCTGTGCTTAAAAACGTGCTATGCTAAAGGAATGGCATAAAGGATGAAATCACTGGCTCCCGTGTCTCTCTAGCCCCTTCTAGCTCTGGTTGACCCTTGAACTGTGGAAGGGGTCATTTTCATAAAAGCTGACGCTACAGGGGATGGGGTCAGAGGGGTTGTCCACTGCAGAAAACAATAGCCTGAATGCTACCACACATTGCTGGCTGGATGACCTCCTCTCTCACCCTTTGCTATCCCCTTCTCTTTTTCTCCAGGGAACTGTCAAAGTGTCTCAGAGGTTTCCGGATGTTGCCCAGTGCTGTTCGTAACTGTGCGCTTGGCCTCGAAAATTAGCCCTGAGCCGAGATAAGAAGGCTTAACGCGAGGCCGTAATCCATAATCCACTCCTTATCAAAGCAAGCAGCTCTCCCTCTCTCCCCCCCCCCCCCCCCCCACCCCCACACTACGTAACACTTCCCGGGTGTCAGGGTGACGAGGCGAAGGATGCACTTGACTGCTCAAGTGAAGAGGGTCAGGCTGGAGGTGAGGACAGGGTAGGCTAAAGGCTGGGGTTTGGGGAAGGGCTGGGCCAAGGGCAAGAGGGCTAAGTGGGGGGGGGGGCTGGAGGGGCACAGATGTTAGCTGCCGTTGACGCTGTCACCTCAATGTCCCAGTGGCAGCTGGCATTGTTTAACTCATGGAGCAATGGGGGGGGGCTGAATGACACCGTGGTGAGGGGGTTCTGAGGGAAGCAGACATTCATAGACCTGCAAGCTACGTCACATGTGCATATGTCAAATATGTGCTGCCACTCGGGGTTAGAGGCCATCTACAAAATCCACTTTTCCCTACAGAGCTTGTTTGTGTTCATGCTTATGCTGGCAAACAAGCTCAAAAATAAAAACAATCTTTGGTGCTTTAAGGAAACTACAAAGAAAGAAAATACCGCACACATGTAAGACTTCCGAAAGAGTGAGAGAGAACACAACAAAGGGAAGGAAGAGCAGGCTGAAGGTCAGTGTGGTGGGCGTTTGAATGTAGTCTGTTACCTGGCGTCCCTCGCTCCTCCAGAGGCCGTTGCTAGTCTTTGTTGGAGCAATGGTGACTACAGGCGGGGTGTTTGGCACGCTGTGGCCGGCGGGGGGGACCAGGACAGGCCCTTGACCAAGGGGACCCCTCTTGGGTGTACTGACTGGAGAGCTGTGGTTGGTGGCTGGGGAGGACACTGGAGAGGACTCACTGCTGATGGAGGATGCAGCTGGAAAAAGAAAGAGGGAAAAAGCATGAGTAAAGTTAACAAGTGGAATCAAGAACAGCTCAAAGTCAGGGTTTTGCTTTAATAATGTTAAATCAAATCAAGTTTTATTTATATAGCACATTTATAAACCAAAGTGCTGTACATATAATAAACATAGCCTACAGTAGAGACACTTTACAGCAAATACAACAGCACAGATTGTTCAGAATATCAGTATGAGGAAAAACAGGGGAGAAACCTCAGGGAGAGCAACAGAGGAGGGATCCCTCTCCCAGGACGGACAGACGTGCCACACACACACACACACACACACACACACACACACACACACACACACACACAACACACACAACACACACACACACACACACACACACACACACACACACACACACACACACACACACACACCCACACACACACACACACACACACACACACACACACACACACACACACACACCACACACACACACACACACACACACACACACACACACACACACACACACACAGTAACAAAGCCCTCCAGGGAAACCCTGTAGCGCGGGGTCACGGTCTGGTCACATGCCTCGCTTTCCACACCGCTCGCTTTCTCTCTCTCGTTCCAAAGCTCTCATATGATATGCTCACTTACGTGTATCTCTACGATGTCATCCTTCCAACCATGCATCTTTATCTTCCCCATGAAGTCAACACCTTCTGTTTTTCTCGTCTGTGTCCACTGTCTCTTTCACATTACTCTTAAAGTCTTCCTTCATTGTCCTGTGTTTTAACCAGTGTCTCTACCTTTTCTCTTCCCTTCCGCACTTAGCCTTGCCCCTTCTCCTGACAGTACAGTGTGCTGTCGGTTTCCTCCGCTCAAAGTGAACGCAGCATTACAGTCAAACTGGGTCACAACCCTCTCAACGGAGCACACACTTCGGCGCTGCTGCAAGGGCAGCGGGAGACGAGCATGTATGCGTGTGCTGCATGTACAGGTAGTGTGCTTGGGTACATACACGGGCTCACGTGCAGCCACAGGAGCTGAAACCTGGGGCCGGTTTCAAGTCTACTTCCTCTCCAATTATCACCATCATAATAACAACCACAGCTCTCTTACCCAACTGCCATATCTTCCCTGCCTTGGTTTCCGGGGCAACATAACCTAACAGACAGCGTCAGCTTACAATAGGTGCTGTCAGGATATTGACAGATTTTAAACACCTCATTCTTACTAATACCACTAAATAATGCAAAGAATCAATAATGGCAGTGAGGTGACGGTGTAGAAAACATGGTGGTAACAGGCATAGGGAGGGATGGGGGGGAGTTGGGGGGGCAGAAAGAAGAAAAAGATTGGAAGAGAAGGTGGTGATGAAACGTGTGATGTGAGACATTAAAATGAAAAATGATAGGAGTGATTTGAGAGAAAAAACAGCAAGTGAGAGAGTTTAAAAGAGGTGCAAGGTGAGGCAGAGAAGAAGACAAGAGGAAAGCAGAGAGATAAGGGGTGGAGATGGGTGAGTGGGTGGCGGGGACAGGGTGGTGGACATGAGGGGGGGAGGCCTATCTTGTCTGCACAATGGCAATTAGTGGCCTAATCCTCCCCCCCTCACCTCGGAGAGCCATTACTCTCCCGTGCAAGACTAGGCCAATCAATAGCAGCCCACTCAGCCTGGGGAATGGAGCTACACTTAATACAGCTCTAGTGTCACAGCCTATTCACTCACCACACACAGACACACACTCTCACAACATGCATGCACAACGATGGGGTGGGATAAGGCTGGAGGGAGGGAAGAAGCAGAGAGGAGAGGACTGCTAAGCAACAGACCTCTACTCCATCTATTTCTCTCACCCCCCTCGCCGCCCATCTCCTCCTTTCCCATGTAGAGGCAAAGCAGACAGGAGCAGAGGCTGGGCAGACTAAATAATTAAGATCAGGAAGAGAAGCAGGTGAGGGGAAAAGGAAATAAAAGAGACAAGGGCCGGCGTCTACCACTGGCTTTATTCTCTTCTCGAGTGTGCAGAATCTGTGTTCACGTCTAGGCGCCCTTCCTCGCCACGTATACAACAAAACAAAACACAAACAGCTATTACTCCTCTATCATTCCCTCCTTCTCCTCCTCGCTCACAACACCCCACACAACCCACCTACCATTTCTTCATACACACCGATTCCTTTTCCTTCTGTTCTTCAAACACAGTGCCAGCCAACCAGACGCAGACCCGTCAGACACAGCGTGCCATTTTCACAAACACATACACTACAGCCAGTAAAGGCCTCGTGGGACATGTCCGAGAGAGTTGCTACATGTGTGCATCTATGCAGGTTTCACTTTATTCTCAGGTTCAACCCCATAAACTCATGAGAATCTATAAGCCTCTTTCCTTCATCAAGCCTCCATCCCTCCTCCAAGATTTTCTCTTCTCCATTTTCAACCCCCCGCTCCAATTTCCATACAGATTCCTTTTTTTCATCCTTCCCTCACATGAAAGTGCCATCTGATAATAAAAAAATCATTATGAGCTATGTGATTGGCACCAAGCTGGTGTAATTTCTGCAATATGGGCCTCCCTTTCCATATAGACAGAGAGAAGATGGCCATAGATGGTGGCCTCTGTAGGGAGCAAGAGGAGGAGTGAAGCAAAGCCTGCATCCCCAGAGTCTACAACAGGCTCATCAGCTCCCAACCTGCACTTCATTAGATGTACTGATTGTCACTTTCTTGGTGTGTAGGTGTGTGGTGATGGGGTTTGTGTGCGTCTGTGTGTGGTGATGGGGTTGGGAAGGTGGGGGCGCAGAGAAAGAGAGAAAAGGGACAGAAGGAAAGAGCTAGGAAAAAAGGAGAAAATAAGGCAAGCGCTGCCTTAGTCCCAAGCTGTGTGATTAATGTGAAGCTCCTTTCTCTGTCGCCTCCTCTATTACCAGTCCCACTCTCCCAGACTGCCTCCACACTTGACCGCTCAAGCTGAGCCACACATGCGCACACACAAAAGATACAACCAACAGCAGCAAAAACAAACAAACCAAGCTGTGGTCAGAGGCTGTGGCCAAGTGTTCCTGCATAGACGGCACCTTTGAGTTCAGCCACAGACCCAATCAGAAAGCCACCGCAGCTCTTCTGCAGCTCTAGCAGCGACTCCCACAGGATCACTAAGCCTTGATGGAAGACAACGCCACACAGAAATGCTTTCGTGTGGCCAAATGGCCCCTACCATTCTTCTGCCACCCCCACTGCCACCTCTGCCAACATATCCGAGCATAGCCATCGCTCGCCCTGCCAGGCAGAAGGGGCTCTCCTCAACCCCACCAATACACCAAACCCTACACCCCCTCCGCCAAATGCCTCCCTACCAGCATGCATTACAACAACATCAGCACTTAATTAAACAGTCCATTTCACACCTGGTGTGCATAGCAGTGCCCAGCCAACCCTGCATCCATATGCCACCCCACCAGCAGCACAAGCCGCAACGCAACGCAACACACACACACACACACACACACACACACACACACACACACACACACACACACACACACACACACACACACACACACACACACACACACACAACACACACACACACACACACACACACACACACACACACACACACACACACACCACACACACACACACACACACACACACACACACACACACACACACACACACACACACACACACACCACACACACACCACACACACACACACACACACACACACACACACCCACACACACACACACACACACACACACACAGCCTGTAATCTGCATCACTGAGTGGGGGAGGGGAGACACTGTGTGTGTTGCTGTGCCAGTGAGGGAAAGGAAGACGGTACAAGATGGCGGATGGAAATAAGAGGAGCAATCCTCTGTGCCTTTAGTTGACTGTACAAACTGTACATCAGGCTTAAATGCTGCTTCCAAACAGAGCTATGTGAGGCATGAGGTTGCTGTGGATGGAGGAGAGAAACCGAGTGAAAGAGGAAACACACATGAGCTTGTTTGTGAGTGTTTCAGGGACAGTCACAGCCTGAAGGGTTTTGCCTTCAAGAAACACACACACCCTTACGCGCACACACACACCCTTACGCGCACGCAGCACAGTGAGGCCCCAGGCAGGCTCCAGATGGAGAGGTCAGAGACACACTGCCCCGATGTCCCAGCATGCTCTGGGCTCCCAGTAAAAAGGGGAGCCTCCGGCCACACACATGCACACACGTACATGTAACGATACTCACAGTCTCACAAACACCACAGGTTTTCACAAATCCACTAATTATTTTCAGTTCCTCTTTTTTGCAGCCAAGTCAGTCCATCTATCTTGTACACCTTTATTCTCCGTCTGTTCATGCTCTCTCCAGGCAGCGCACTACACTTGGTATGAACACAGTCATGACATTCTCGTGTTGTGTCTAAGAAGACACAACTGAGAGATTGAACCCATGTCTGTCTAATTAATCAGATATCAGCAGGCCTGCCTTTTGGAGGCGGTGTGTTATCTGTGTTGTGTGTTTGCGCACACATGTGAGTGCAATTGTGTGTTGATGCAAGTGTACATTCTTTACGCTGCTCTGACACTCATTATCCATCACCTCCCCTCTTCATCACAGCACTCAGAGCTATTCATTATACTCGCCGCAGACAAGTGACAATGTATGTGTGTGTATGCTTAAGGGTGTGTATAAACAGCAGCCGTCCTCATGGTCTTAAATCAGTTCAGCCGCCGGTGGCAGTGATACTAGGACTCAAACTAATTCCTCCAGGCCTGATGACACTGAGTCATAGCACCTCATATATACGGCACTACTCATGTAGAAGCATAAACCAGGGGGTGACAGAGAGAAAGAGAGGTTGAGTCAAAGCAGCTAATGAAAGGACAGCATGCTGCAGCATGCTATGAAATCATAAGGCTTACACAGTTGCAAAGACAACTGTTTGCATGTGTGTGTGTGTGTGTGTGTGTGTGTGTGTGTGTGTGTGTGTGTGTGTGTGTGTGTGTGTGTGTGTGTGTGTTGCCTATAAATACAGGCTTGTCAGACAGAGAAGTGACATGAGCTCCAGGGGCTGCATGCCTCTGCCCTCCCTGTAGCAGGGGCTCCTCACACAGCAGAGTTGCCCCTTATGCCTGACATCTGACTAACCCACACATCACTGCCTCCACCAGCAGAGTAATCAGGCCTCAAAAACAACAAAGGGGCTTTTTTTGTGCTTTTAATAAAAAGGTGGTAAATCTTATGTCTATTTGTATGACCAAGTCACAGACAGGAATTCTTTGCCTTCAGTTAAAAAATAGAACTAAACGCACCATGGTGGAAACTGAAAAACATAGATATTTAAAAAAAAAACATACCTAAGAAAACGCAATCCCTGTGTTATCCAGCTGCAACTGACACAAAGGGGAATACGCAACAAAGATAAGATGGACAAATTCCATTAAGAAAAGGATAGTTCATGATAACATGAAAAAGGGATGGAAATGGATTTTTCTATTTGGCAGAGACGGACTGAGAAAGTAATAGGGCTGGCATGAAGAGTTGCAGGAGTGAAGAGAGATGAAGGGGAGACGGATTGAGAGGGAGGTGAGGAGAGGTAGGAGCCGAGTTCTCCCTCTCTCTGGGTAATAAATCATTTCCAGGGTTCTGGGTCCCAGGCTGCAGTGGGCTGGGGAGCAAAGTGTCCAGGGACAGCCAGAAAGGAGGGGACCATCTGATTTAAGAGCCAGAGCAAAGGTGGACAGCTGGGGTAGCAGGGCGTCTCCGGGTCCAGGGCACAGGGCCACACATATATATGCACACACACCCTTAATACACTTCCTACTGAGGCTCTCCTGTGTAGATTCAACTATGTGGCTTTGTTTTTACGAGTTATTAAAACTCTAGGCACTTGGGTTAATCAATTATATTTGAATGTGCATGTGTATAAGAGGCCAGTGTTGCCTTATATACAGGTAATAAAAGAAGAGAGGAGAAAGCAACAAACCAAATTCTGAGCACCCATTTCAGACTTAAGGGGTAATTCAGAATAAGTTAATTACCAGCAAGTCAGCCACCTGATGCATACTTCACATAAATACAAACACAGGATAATGCTCTGCGAGTTGGGAATTCTTGGCATGTTGTGTGTGTGTGTGTGTGTGTGTGTGTGTGTGTGTGTGTGTGTGTGTGTGTGTGTGTGTGTGTGTGTGTGTGTGTGTGTGTGTGTGTGTGTGTGTGTGTGTCGACAAGGACAAATGTATGAAGGGGGATTCTAACACACGTATTGACGTTCATGCACTCACACAGAGCACATTAAGTGGGTCAGCGAGAGGGACTCCTCTTTGTCCCACTACCTCCAGGGACGACAACTAATTCAATCCTGTGTGGATATCATCCCATAGCTATTAGCAGTTGTGCACTAACTGGACATGGCACAGTGCGCACACACACCTAAATACCCACCCTCTTCCACACAAATAAACAACCACACACGTTCACTGTACATGAGGTACACAACACCTGATCCATACGGTTTGCTAATAAAAGGTGCTGGATGTAACAATACATACAAGGGTCATGGTTTGATATTATTACAATTTACAAAATATCTTTCAGTCATTGAGGCTTAAACTTGTTGAGAAAAGATAAAACTATACTGCCGACCATAACCTGTGAATTTATTGTAAAACCGGCTGCAATCAATCTTTAAAACAATTCCATCACCAAAAGAGTTTGCACAGTAAAAGCCCCAACAGAGGTTACCTTCTTTAGTTAAATTAATAATACAGCCACAATGCTGTTGTCCAATAGACTTAAACTTGACAGGGTCATGGAGGTCAAATCCGTGTCAAAGGCTGTAGGGTTTTACCTCGGGGTTCTTCAGCCTGTTTGGCCAGTTTACGTAGGGCTGCAGCAAATCCAGAGTGTGCAGACTGGGCGGCGGGGCTTCCATTGGCTACGATGGAGCCGTTGAGAGGCGACGGGGTGAGGGGGCTGACCGTCGCCGTGGTACGGGTCGCCGTGGAGATCATTCCTAACGATGGTGACTTTGGCTCATGGCTCATGCCTACAAAAGGGAGGAGATTTGTTAAGTATTTATTATCAATACTGCATTCACGCAGAACCAGCAAAACACTTTGTTAGAATTATCTCCAATCTTACATATAAATGCATATACTGCAAACAAAATGAAAGAAATGCATGGCTCAGAGCAGCTTCCTTGGACACAGAGACAGTGAGGAGAGTGTGGTTTCTGTTTGCGACAGCTGGGGCAGAGGGGCTTTGCTTGTCCGGCTTAGGGTCAGAGGGGAGAGGTTAGGAGGGCAAGTCGCCCTTTCCCGGGCTCAAAGAGCCTTAGTCTGGCTGTGTGTCTGCAAGAGGTCTATGGTCACAGAGTTTACAAAACAACCCTACTGAGCATGCTCCGACATAGCAGGGTGACTTTAATTATTAGTGGCAGTACATCATAGTAATGTAGATCTTAATGGATCAGCGTAAACCTATCCCGTTTCCTCCATGTTAAAATGTTTAAAATAACACATTGACTCCCTAACCCAACTGCCACTTAAGAAAAAGTGTCCCATTATTTTGCACTTAATCCAATTAAGGCTGCCAGGGAGGTCATATTAGGAACCTCCTCTTGTTAGGAAGGTAGAGAACATGTGCAACACTAAGTAGAAATAGACTGATGTTTTTAAAAACAGCCAGCGGGATATTTCTAAATGTCAACAATGGGATTTGAGTGCGTTTTGGGATTTCTTGAGTTAATGGTTCTGGGACTCAAAAAAGGAAAGTTAATAGTACATTGTAAATCCATGACTCAACAGCGAAATAAAAAAGGGTGATTTTTAAGTGCAATGTTGCTTTCTAGTCTTGGTCAGGAGAATTGAGACGGCTGTCCCTTTCCTTCCCTCAAGTGTGAGTGTGTGTTTATGTGAGTGTGTGTTTATGTGAGTGCATTTGTGTTGAAAGGTGACACCGTGTTGACAGCCCCTCGGTCAGTGGAATCCCTAAATGCCAGAGCGGTGTGTGATAGCCCTACATCTGGGGCAAAATGCACACATTAAAAGGTGGCTCAGAGGAGAGTGTAAACTAAGACTAGCATAGTTTGAGTGTGCCAGGGGGAACTCTTACATCAAAAGACACACACCCACACACGTCCTCACACACACATACCCACAACATCAACATTCAAAGAAAACCTCCAGCTACCATTACAAGTTCTAGGACTAAGACATACTCACTGTAATAAGAGCTGCTTCCTTACAGTATATCAATAGCAAAATTAGATAAGTAGGAGTTATATCTGGGTTTACCCCAGAGGCTGAGAGGGCTATAAAAAGATCATGTTCCCTACTTTGTGTGTGTGTGTGTGTTGTTTGAGAGGACACACACAGGGTGAATAACATTCCCAACACCTCTTGAGTTGTCCTGCCTGTAACCTCCCAGTTACCCAGTGCACTCAGAATGAACCCAGCGCACAATTAATAATGGGATCAAGAATGACTACTGTCTGAACAGCACACACACACACACACACACACACACACACACACACACACACACACACACACACACACACACACACACACACACACACACACACACACACACACACACACACACACACACACACACACACACACAAACAAACACACACACACACACACACACACACACACACACACACACACACACACACACACACACACACACACACACACACACACACACACACACACACACACACACACACACACACACACACACACACACACACACACACACACACACACACACACACACACACACACACACACACACACACACCAACTGCCCAGTCCAGTAACGTGACTTTGTCAAGAACCTAGAGCGCTGCTACTCCCTCCCTCTCTAGACCAGAATAAAGTCAGAGGAGGGAGTCAAAGAAATACAACGGAACTTTTTGCAAAACTAACATACTATAGAGGCAGAGCACACTGTATATAAATACTGTAACAACCACACACAGAGCCACAGTACAAACGGACACACATGCAAGCGAGTAACACCGTGAAAGAAGAGACAGCTTGATAAATACACACAGGCACATATCCGGAGGTCTGGCAGCAGTTCATGACCCCCCCCACCCCAATAGATTAAAAGCGTGGCTGAAGCTCCTTACTGCACAAAGGAGTGGAGCCGCCTGGATCCCCCATGGCTGCATCTTCACGTTGAGCCCAGCCCAGCACACACCGGCAGCCACCGACAGGACACACACCATCTTCCTGCTCCGCTCTCCCCTCCTCTCCGTCTATCTGTCTCCTCTCGCCCGTCCACCCTCTCTCCCAGCCTGCCTTCCTGTCTCTCGCACGCTGCCGCTCACAAAGACCGTTTAGAGCTTATCTAACAAAGCAACACACCACACATACTGCCTATCTCTCCTCTCCTCTCCTTGCTCTCGCTCTCTCTCTCTAAGTGAGAAAACAGAAATTCTTAGCCTAGCAGCTGCTGCGATGTCACATGACCTCACCCACCACCCTCTTTCCCTCCCTCCCTCCCTCCCTTCTCACACTCTCCCTCACTCCTCCCCTCTCAACCTATAATTCCTCAGCCATTTGTAGATAACAGACACAGGCATGCATGCCCTGCCAAGGCGAGGGGGGGGGGGGAAAGGAGAGGAGGAGAAGAGGAGCTGAAGAGGAGGAGGAGGGGAGAGTGCTCAGCCGGTCATCACATCTGACCCCATGGCTGGGGAGCGACAGGCACTGTCTATGTGTGCACGTATATAGACGGATGGGATCGGGGGGGGGTTAAATATGTGAGGCGCCCTGCCCTTCTGGAGACACATGACACACAAAATGAAAGAGAGAAGAAAGAAAAGGGAAAGAAAAAGGGCATGTTCTGGCTTGTGTCAAGCAAGACAGCATGAGAGAAAGCCTTTTGTGTTACAATGCATGCCCCAATTCAATTTGCTTTATAAGTATAATTGTTCAAAAAGTAATGAAATAATTTATCTTTTTAACTAAACGTAACTATTCTAAACAAACAAAGAATACTAAAAGTGCACACACACACACACACACACACACACACACACACACACACACACACACACACACACACACACACACACACACACACACACACACACACACACACACACACACACACACACACACACACACACACACACACACACACACACACACACACACACACACACACACACACACACACACACACACACACACACACACACACACACACACACACACACACACACACACACACACACGATGAGGAGTTCTTATCAGGGTGGCGGATACTCATGCTTAATAGCTGGGGGTGGAGGACTCAAGAAAAGGGTAAAAGCGGGGGTTTGACTTCCCCTCTGTCCGTCCTGCTGTCAATGCAGGGGTGTGAATGAGTCGTTTCTTTAGTCATTTCCTCCTTCCGTCACTCGCTTCTTTTCTCAGAACAGCGAGTGAGAGAGAGCGATGGCAGGGAGAGAGATAATCTTTAGGGTAAAGCTACGGTGGCCAGCATTGTGCCAAAGGCCACCTCTCGACAAAGCTTCCCTCAGGAGTCCCCGGAGGAAACACAGGACGGCCAGACTCTGTCCTTCTCTTCCCCTTTCCTGTCTAGCATCACAAGAATCAGCATGCCAATATCTCTGTGCTGTTCATGTTGTCTGTTTGAAGAAGCTTGTATGAGCCAACCACAGCATCACATCTTTGGGGTTGCAGCAGGTGCTAATTATTGCCATGTCATCCTGAAATTCTCTGCCCTGATTTCCTTTCAACCCAAAGGCAATAATGCCACAAAAAAAAGAGAAGAGCAGCTTCACAAGAAATCGACAAAATCCTATGCTGACAGCTAAAAGCTGATACCTTAGCCATAGCATGGTACAACACTCACTACTTCAAGGTGCTGAAGATAAAAACATGCACGACAGGATTAAGTGAAAATCAATGATAGTATTAAGGTTATGTGGGTGTGCATAGTCTAACAAGAGAGATCTGTCTCTACCCTCTGTTTCCACTTTAATTTCTAAAACACAAGCCACGCAAGTCAAGTCTGTCTTTTCAGAGTAAGTCATGATCATTTGCATGATCTAAGCTACCCAGGATGAGTAATGTCTTATGAATTTCCAGATAAGTGAGCCTGCCTCCACCTCTTAACATCACTCAGTTACAACACACTTGCTCAGTATTTTAGGCAGTCTCAGAACTCTCCATTCTTCAAACATCCAGCAGATGGCATTGTCTCCCAGTTAATCAGAGAGTCCTGGAGATGAAACAACATACTGCATGTCAGTCCTTTAATCCAGTGATACACAAAAGGAAAATGGATTTTAAATGATAACACTGGATAAGGAGAGTACAAAGGGCACATTCACTTATAATGTTGAGCACCTTAATGCAAAGGTCTTAAAGGTCCCATGTCATGGCCATTTCCACTGATCATAATTCCATTGTTGAGGTCTACTAGAATAGATTTATACTGTGCAATTTTCCAAACTCACATTGGTTTCGCATACAGCATCTCTGTAAAGTATGTGTATTCACTCTCTCCACTAAACGGCTCGTTGCAGCTCTTGCCCCCCCCCTCCCTGTGAGCCCAGTGTGCTCCGATTGGTCGGGACCAGTCGGGACGTTGTGAATCGCGCTAAGCTCCGTGGAGGTGTGATTTCCTTGTTTAGCGATACACAGCGAAACACAGCCAAACTCACCCTGAGCACACACAAAGTCACAGCCGAAGTAAAAACAATAAGTGTGGCTTGATATTGAGTAAGAAAAAGGTTGATAAACGCTGTGAGGATCTGCAGAGAGAATTTCGCCGCGATCCCAACTGTCTGTTATCAGCCTGCAGCCAGGGAGGAGAGATCAGCAGAGCTGCATGCACTGAGTGTGTGAGGAAGTCCGTGGATTGGTCAATTTGGACCAATCAGCGGGGGCTTAACGTAACGGCGCCGCGGACCTAACATAACGGCTCCACAGATTGGTCCATTTCGTTCCGGGGACCACATGACATCATGATGTACCCGAAAGAATCAAATGGATAGTGACGTATCTCCAACGAGGCGTTTTGGGGAGGTATTTTCTGTTTTAGAGTTTTACTCCCTACATCAGTGACCACCAACTGGCGGCCCACGGGCCACATCCGGCCCGCCAGACATTCTCATCCGGCCCGCACGGGGGTGACTGTGGCGTTAGCTGAGTGGTTACTGCGTTTTTTTTACAACGTCGTGAGTAAGGTGCAGTACCGGAGTCCAACAGAGAGGCAACAGCTGCGGGACAGTAGACTGCGTACTGCGAAACCTTCCCTGCCTTCAAGAAGAAGTGACACTTCGTTGTGAAGAGTCTGCTTTGTGCACTCCGCAGCAGTAGCCCCGCTGCGACGGACTCCAACAGAGAGGCAGGAGCTGCGGGACAGTAGCCTAGAAGCAGGGTTGGGTTGTAACCATAGACTGGTTGTAACGGAATACATAACGGCGTTACGCAGAATATAAAAATCAAGTAGGCTAACTGTATTCAGCTGGCGTTACATTTCAAAAACGAGTAATCTGATTACAGTTACTTTCATAAACCTGAAGTGAATACATTTTGGAATACTTATTGGAGTTATTGGTGGAAAGGTTTCCTCACAAAATGTAATATTCATTACCGGCAGAACTGTGCGCACACTGCACAGCGCTGCAGCATGTCTGAGCGAGAGAGAGATGCAGCGTGTCTGTGAGGCCCCGCCCCCGCACGCAGATGAGAGAGAGATCTCTTTTAAAATATATTGAAAGTTAGAAACGGAGATGGTTGGATAAAATGTGCAAGATAACGTTTATGTAGCATTTCTTTATTGTCGAAATGATGACATTTCATAACGATCAAATCAAAGTGAATGGCCTGCTGCTGCTGAATGCATGGGGCAAGTGACTGGAACAAGTTTTAAAAGTTATTACATCGTTTCAGATAATACATTAAAGGTCCGCAGTACCTGAGCGTGCTCCACTAGCATTGTGGACTATATAAAAATCACTGGCCCGCGATTGTGTCTATTGGATACATTTTGGCCCTTGGACAAATGTAGTTGGTGATCCCTGCCCTACAGGGTGTACTTTGAGGGTTTTGACTCTGCAGACCGTTTAAATGCATAAAAACCTTCATAACACACAAGGGGACGGGCAATAACCGGAAAAGCATGACATGTCACCTTTAAGGTGTGATTTCATTAGATCTCTTGGCACTGTAGCAAAAATAAAAAAAATGTTTAGCCTAAAACCTAAGGGTGAAAAGGCGTCTGTGACACACCAAGCTTCCTGATGCAATTAACCCTTTGAATGGCGCTATGCCCTAAGGGAAAAGAAAGCTCTGAAAGAAAAGGAATGTAGATTCCAACAAATCATCACACACAAACATGATCCCGCCCAAACACACACACAGCAGATTGACTGCTAAATGGCATACAGTAAACACAGTTTTAACACCCCGCTGGGAGCAAAGCCGATCACTAACTCCCATAGTCAAACAAACACACAGTTCCACCCTTTTGCTGGTTGGAATGCAGATATGACACGCACACGTGCACACGCACACGCACACACACATCACTTCAGGGGACATTACATTGACTTACATGCATGTCCTGGAGACTTATCCTAACCTTAACCATAACCAACACATGCCTAACCCTAACCCTTACCCTAACGGCCCCTACACACGGCGGCGTGCGTTGCCGCTTCAACGCTTCTGCCCATTCACTTTGAATAGGGTGACGTCACGCTTCGCCAAACTGTATTGTGGGAGCAAAGCGTAGCTTCTCCCGCGGTGCTCACTGCAAAAGTAGAGCAATGTTCTACTTTTGCCGCCTCGACGAAGGCGTCAGCCAATCAAATCCCGCGTATGCAAATCTGACCGTAACGGAGCCTACACACGGCGGCGTACAACCAATCACATGAATGTCCCGCCCCGGACATACAAAGCAAAGCATTCATGCTACATCCATGCTGGCTAAATATACTGTCTATGCTTGCTAGCTGTCCATTCAAACGAAGTACACTGGATATAAACTCCCCAAACAGGCGAAAACCTACCAGTTTCACCCACTGTTTCTGCCACCTCCCCCCATGCCTGGCTCCTCCGGTTTGTATCCCTGTATGTAAAGAGTGACTGGTCATATAGTACAGGGTGATTCCCTACCGCCACGATCATTTTCTCCTCCATTTTTTGACATATGGGAAATAACTGCGGTCTGGCTCTCCCAACATACACACGGTTTGATTGGCTAGCGCCTGTACTGTCAGATTTGCATACGCGGGATTTGATTGGCTGACGCCTCCGTCGAGGCGGCAAAAGTAGAACATTGCTCTACTTTTGCAGCGAGCACCTCGAGAGAAGCTACGCTTTGCTCCTACAATGCAGTTTGGCGAAACGTGACGTCTCCCCATTCAAAGTGAATGGGCAGAAGCGTTGAAGCGGCAACGCACGCCGCCGCGTGTAGGGGCCGTAACGGTACGTCCACACAGCAGTTTTAGACAAATCTTCCACCGCTTCTCTGCCCATTGACTTGGAATGGGGATGACGTCACTTTGCCTCGCTTTTCGCCGAACTGCATTGTGGGGGAGTGAAGCGAAGATTTCCAGGATTTCCAGGATTCAAAAGTTGAGCAATGTTCAACTTTTGAAGCTGAGCTAGAAGCGTCAGCCAATCAAACACGTTTATGAAAATCTGACAGTAGAAGCGCTAGCCAATCAAACCGCGTGTAAGCAGGGAGAACCAGACCGCAGTTCATTTCCTCATATTCCAAACGAGAAATTACGGTAGCAAATGACCCGGTTCTTTACGACCAGAACTATTAACGGGATACAAACCGGAGGAACCAGGCATGGAGGGAGGTGGCAGAGACAGTGGGTGAAACTGGTAGGTTTTCGCCCGTTTGGGGAGTTTATATATATATATATATATATATATTAGGGCTGTCAAACGATTAACATTTTTAATCAGATTAATCACAGTTTAAAAATTAATTAATCATGAGTAATCACCATTCGAACTATGTCCAAAATATGTCATTTATTTATGTATATTGTTGTGGGAATGGAAAGATAAATGAAAGAAGGCGGATATATCCATTTAACATACAGTATCTATGTTTATTATAACATTTTTCTGCATGTCAAAATGAAAGACAACCCACACACCTATCAATCATCAAACCGTGGGGTCTTAATTCATTACGTGTTGATTTCTATCAACGGGGGAGTACTTCAGGAAAGTCGACAGGGGGGGGCTAGTGGAGTACTTCGGGACCACAGAGTGTGAACGTTGTGATCAGCTGTTTTAGCGCAGTTCTCCAGTGAAGGGGGGGGTCTCCCTCCGCAGCCGGTTGGCGTAGTTTTGGCACAGTTCCGTTGTACAGACCGACGTTAACAGCAGCCCTGTCTGTGCACACGGAGACCGACTCTGTCGTCCGGTGATCTAACCGCCTTCTGGAAAAGCTTCACAAGTACGTCGGTACGCAAATGTGCTTTGTGACACAAGTGACGGTGCGCATTTCACATTACGCACATAACCTGCGTACCAGTTATGTGCACCCCTGTACCAGAGCCATATTATTACTATTATATGTACTACAGAAAAAGTATTCTCAGTCGGGACTTCCTGCAACAACACCACGCCGTTATCAAAGATGTTCTATTGAGAAGACGATCACTACGTGACAAAAGTTTTCAAAACCGTGGCTACTGAAATCAATCTTACAAACTGCTGTCTGTGCAATTTACTCCGCGCGAGTTGGCAGACTTTATTTTTGCTTACTTTAACATCATTTTTCATGGTGGGGCTAAGCCATTTCTTGGTATGGGTGTAGCCTACCCCAGCCATACCCTGGCGCTGCCACTGGTGGCACGTATGGGGCGGGCCATTCTGCACATGCGTTAAATGCGTTAAATATTTTAACGCAATTAATTCAAAAAATTAATTACCGCCGTTAACGCGATCATTTTGACAGCACTAATATATATATATATATATATATATATATATATATATATATATATATATATTGCTCGCATACAATCCCCGGGGTTTTTTGCTTTGTATGTCGGGGGCGGGAGATTCATGTGATTGGTTGTTGATCGCGTTGCTCGCAAAAAATCCCCAAGCTTTCAGACACGCCCAGCTCCAAGATTTTTGAAAAGCTACTGTGTGGACGTACCGTAACCCTAACCAAGTCTTCACCCTAAAATGAATGATTCCCCTCATGGGGACCTCCATTTTGTCCCCATAAGGGAGGCGAGTCCCTACACATGACTGTGTAGACAGATTTAGGTCCCCACAAATATAGTAATGCTAGGACACACACACACACACACACACACACACACACACACACACACACACACACACACACACACACACACACACACACACACACACACACACACACACACACACACACACACACACACACACACACACCACACACACACACACACACACACACACACACACACACACACACACACACACACACACACACACACACACACACACACACACACACACACACACACACACACCTCTCTTGGCTCCTGTATGCCCTGGCCAGCGGGGAGATAATGCAGTGGCAGCGAAGGGATTTGCCTATCAGCTCGTTAAAACTAGCAGGGCTGTGCTGCAGACCCATCTATCTGATCCAGTCACCAACCTGGCCAACACATTATGATCATGGTCTGAAAGTGTACTGCCTACACTGTGTATCTACGCTTAACTTCACTGGGGCAGCAGATGCCCTTTTACCGGTGGCTGCTTAGGAACAAAGCCAAACCGGTCAGTGTCTGCCCTCAAATGAGCAATAAATATGTCAACGTAATAAACTGGTTGGCTCATGTTTGTGGTCAGGCAGGCAACTGAAGCACCATTCCTAAACGTCTTGCTGTGCTCAGCTTTGAATACTTCTGTAGCTCCGATGAAACCTAGCCTGTGTGGTTTTCCACTCCTACATTCCTGTTCTTACTTTCCACTAACACATAGCACCTTCCCTGTTATCAGATAATCTCTCCTTTGCTAGGATATAGATATTTGTAATGCTTTTTCTGAAAGGAGAAGAGTTTGAAATACTACAGGGAGGAATAATAAACAGATTGTAGCCTTATTTAACGGATTAGGTGAAGAGCTGCAGTTGATACACATGTGCTGCAGTTTGTGCAGATCAGCAAGTAGCCAACACATCCTCAAGATAACACCCTTTACCATGCCATCTGGTCATAGATAAGAGGAAATCCCCTCATTGATCAATTCACAAACTCTGATCACGGTTGCTCGTGATAGCACAGCACAATAATAGTCACATAATGGAGACATCATTCAGTGGAAAAGAATACTTCATCCTAAGGATACAGGTTCAAACAATAACTATGAGGTGACCTTGTATAAGTATCTCAACCACAGATACAGGAGAGGCTTGATGAGTAAATGTCATCATGAGTCTGACTTGCTAGCTGGGTAAAGATGTGCTGCCAGGATGAAGAGGATGGGACGAGGGAACGCTAGAAGTTTATTATTAGGGAAACTTCTGAATAGAAGGAAGAGAGATACAACCAGGGTGCCCACCGAGCAAAGCAGGATGTAGCATGGGCAAAATAGCCTCAACCACAGTGCTTCAACGCAAAGTGTTTTTGAATTGACACCTACTGCTGACAGAATGACAGCAGGAAACACAACTCTGTGGCTGACAAAATCAACACTAACTGATATATTGTTTATAAATATCACTCAGGTCCTTAACTCAGATGCCATACACACACACACACACACACACACACACACACACACACACACACACACACACACCCACACACACTAGGATGATCCTGCTCTGGTGGTTCAGGTTTGTTTGACTTCTGAGATGAGATGTCACAGCAATCTACCCTCAGGCGCTGTAGAACGGATGTGTTTGAGTGAGAGTGTACGCGCACGCACACGCACACACACGCAAAGAGAGCAGTCTTCCTGTCTTCTACCTTGTGTGGCTTTAAATGATATGACCGTGTATGCGAGTGTGTACGTGGGCGCACACCTTATTATTCATCCCTCACCTCCTATTCCTTTCCTCCACCACAACCCCCCCCCCCCCCACCCACCGAAACTGCCTGCCAGCAGCTTGCAACAAAAACACAGAGATTTCAAAAGACCAGCCGGCATGTCTCTCCCTATCTTCACCTTCCTCTCTTTTATTCTCACACACACACACACACACACACACACACACACACACACACACACACACACACACACACACACACACACACACACACACACACACACACACACACACACACACACACACACACACACACACACACACACACACACACAGTAGCCACAGAGAAGCAGATTGTGTCTTGAGGGTAGGCACGAGCTGAGATGATTTTCTCTTCTCTCCTCCTCCCTGCATCCGACTCACCCACCCCAACAGCGCCATTTCCTCTGTCTGTTAATTACACAGCGGCTGTGGTAGGGGTGGCTGGGGTTGTGTGTGTGCGCACGCATGTCATCTGGGGAGTGTGTGGCTGTGTTCTCCGAGACACCAGCGTGGGCGTATGACAGAACAGTCTGGTTACGCTTCACAACGCTGCTGAGAGAGTGTGAACACACACATGCGAACACACACATACATAAGAGCCTTCTGTCTGTGTCTCTGGCTCTTTGTGGTCCCTGCCCCAGGAGTCAAGCTGCTGTCTGTATGGCTGTGCCCTCCGTAGCCTCTCGCTGAAGGGGACACAGCCCTGCCGCTCCCCTGATGAGAGCGCCAGCTTCAGCCCCTGCCCAGCTGTTCCACTGAGAGAGGAGTCAGCTCTGACTCACCATCATGTCCTGTCTGTCTACTCTCTCTTTTAATCAACCTCCCCTGCTACAGAGACAGGAGGAGGTGGCAGTGTGGCCCTCCCCAGCAGTGCAGGCAGATATGACGGATGCAGCAGATCACACATATTCTCAAAACAAAAACAGAGGCAAACAATGAAGCTTATCCTTGTTTCTGTACCTGTGCTGCTGTTAGGTGCAGACAGCCCACATAGACCTGGATACATTGTGTTTTTCTGTACCGCTAAGGCATCACTGCATGCAACATATTTCAGTTTTCATCATCTTTTAACTTTCTCCCTCCTTCTCTCCCTCTACAAGGCTCCTCAGGAGATGAGCGCTGTTTTTGCCGGCTCCCCTGCATGCAGCCCTCCCTTCATCCTCTGTTCAACCTCTCTCTCCTCCATTCTCTTTTTCTCTCTGTGATGTACTCTGCTGGGTTGTGGTTGCCTAATTAGCACTCCAAGTGCCCTGTATGGGCCCTGACTCCCAAGTGGCCACACACACACACACACACACACACACACACACACACACACACACACACACACACACACACACACACACACACACACACACACACACACACACACACACACACACACACACCACACACACACACACACACACACACACACACACACACACACACACACACACACACACACACACACACACACACACACACACACACACACACACACACACACACACACACACACACACACACACACACACACACACACACACACACACACACACACACACACACACACACACACACACACTTTCCATAGCGGGGTCTGGTTGCTAAGAGTTGCCCTGTTGTAATCTTGTAATTGGTATAATTGGTGTGTGTTCCTGCTTGTGCATGTGTGTGCTTGTCTGAATGTGTGGATGCTGTATGGACTGATGAGTGAACCTCTTCCTTCTAGGTGAGCAGGAGACACCATGCCGTCGCCATGGCCACATATATCTTGGTGAGAAGCCACAATGACAAGGTCTCTATAGAGTGCCACAGTGACGCGTCCTAAAACCCGGAAGTAAGCTGCGCATGGGTTCCTTCGACAAAAAAGCAATGCAATTCCTCCATAAGAAAATAGCTCGAAATAAGGTCTGTGGTTGACACACATTTAAGAGACGGATCACGTTTTGTTCAGTCGGATAATCTCCACATGTCTACCATACTTTTATGATTTTGAATCATAAATCTATCGATCATAAATCTATTGATTAGATTTATGATTCGAAAATTATAAAAGTAGGGTAGACATGTGGAGATTATCCGACTGAACAAAGTCACTGTGGCACTCTATTGGTCACAGAGCAGAGAGCCATGGTGTCTGTTGTTCTTTTAAGTATTTCATTAGAATATTTGTTTAATATTCCACAAAATGTTTGAGTGTCAAACCACATTATTCCTGATGGGTCTTCATGTGTTCTTGAAAATCTAATATGTAGAGAAGGATTACAATCAATCTCGCATTAGTATTGCTCGGTTGTCAGCTGGACCTGTGGAATGTGTGCAACTCGTCAAAATCAGACCTCCGCAAATGTGCTGACAAATGAATGGCCCATTCTTCCCAAAGCACAACTTCTCATGACTTTCCGATACACAGGAGATGTCTATAACATTCCTATAGGTTCCTTATGACCCCAACTTAAGGTAAAGCTGAATGAATTGGTTAAACAACAAAAAGTTAACTGTAACTATAATGAAAATGAATTAATCTTTTCATGATTTATAAGGCAGAATTGTGAAAACAACCTTTCAAATAAGGAGATTTTCGTGCTTCTGTTGTGCATGTGTTAGAGTAAACAAGTACATTTAGAGTTCGGGGGCTTTTGGTTAAGACAAAACAAGAAGATAAAAATAAACGTATCGTCAACAGGCAACTCCCAGTGAGCAGCAATGGCTTTAATGTGGAATTCTTGTTTCCTATGTCTTAATTGTATCTATTTAGATATTGTGGTAGTGCACAGGGGAAGCACATATGGTTGATGTGAAACTATGATATAACAGAAGTTAAAAGGCAGTGCCCCAAAATGGATACCCTTCAGTAATGTAAATACCAGCCAGATAAAAAACAAATGTATCTTGGAACTAGATCTTGTGTGAGAGCACGTTTAACACGGCAACTGTGGACTCTACCAACACAGGCATGCCGCTCTGTCCATGAGCCGATTAAAACACATGGCCACAAAAGCCACTTCAAACAGACACATGATATGACAGTCACAGCAGATATCTCGGACAGAGGAAGAGAAAGAGAGGCGACAGACATGTTGAAGAGAAATAGAAGCAGACACAGATACAGAGGAAAAGAGAGATGATGATTTGATAGCAAAAGAAAAGGCCTTTGTCGAAAGAGTAGCCTTTAGCACAATGCTGGGTTATACTGTGAGAGTGTGACTGGAGGAAGCACAAAGACTAGACATATAGACACACACAGTATTGTATGTGAAGAGGAACACACACCAAAAAATGCTGAATGAAAGAGGCCCTATTTGGAAAGGGCAATAGTCAAGTACGGTCAGTATTGAGTGTGTGTATGATTTGCTTATCTACTGCTCTCATATTGCCTGTGTTGTGTTTGTTCGGCCAATGCTTATCAGGCCCTGGGGTATGAAAACGACAGAAGCAAACAACAACAAAAACATACTCATAATCTTAGGATATCTAGAACAGGGTTTTGTATGCTGATGTAGCAGGACTGACTTTTGTGTGTGAACATTGAGAATACAAACAAGGTTTACTTTGTGTTGCTGGTAGTTCCCTCACTGCCGAGCACTGTGCTGTGCTCTTGTCAAACTTAAATCACAAGGGACACGATAGCAGTATGTGTCCCATGCAGTTCATGGAATTGGTCTTGAAGCATGGGATTTCATAACCACACAGTCAGCGTGACTGCCTCTACTCAGCTGGTTTGAGATTCATTTTAAACAGCACTAAAAAAGTTAGGCAAACAAAAATGCAAAAAAGATTGAATTACAAACTGTGGAGGAAGAAGTACAATTAAATATTTGATCAAGCTTAGTCAAGAGAAAGATTTTTTTGTGAAGTGCTCAAGTAAAGAAATAAATGTTAAGGTTGAAAAAAAATGATCTCGCTCCTGTGGAGAAAAGGGTCAAACAAGGTGACGGCTCCTGTTAACATCTGCTTGCCACACCCACCTATACCCACTGAGGAAGATATGAGAGTGAAAGGTGCTGTTTATGTTCAGCAACACCTCCATATGAACTTACTCCCCAGGTAATGGAAGCTATACAACCCGTTTTTAGCTTTTACTACTTCCCGAAGTCCAATGTACACAAAGTGTGTGAGATGTGTTTAAGAGAAAGCAAAGTGGGACAATCAATTACTTAAGACTTTAACCTACACATTAGGGTTACTATTCTCATTTACACTCTCACAAAAGTGCTCTACTTATCACCAACAGCAGTTATATGAACTAACTGTACTAACTGTGCAATCTTTAAAGCAGTTTCTATTGGGAAGTCCAACCCTTGTTTACGATACATACTTCTTCCCAGCTATCATTAGAGATAAGGCAACTGTGTTGTGTGATATCTAAAACGTTTTATTGCATGTACAATTAATTCTCTATAAATCTATGAGGTCTGTAACCAAGTGTGAGTGTGTGTGAGTGTGTGTGTGACAGGCAAATTAAGTCCATACCCTTAACATCTTATAAAGCTAGTATCACACGTATCTCACTCACGCACATATACAATACCTTGTGGTGAAACATTAAGGTGACATGTGTCTGTACACAGGCAGAGCAGGTTAGGCTTGTCCTCACACACGGAGAGTAAACACACTTACACACACACAAAGTGATAAGAAGCATTATCAGTGATTATGTTGCAAAAAGCAGTAGGCATGAGAACAAAAGGCATGAGCCACAGGAAGTGTTTGGCTCTATCTAATTATAAAATGTCTTCCTCTATCTGTGCCCATGTCAGTCTGTACAGGTATATCCTCTCCACTGTCTGCTCACCCTCCCATCAGATTAATACTTCATGACCTATTTGTTCAGCTGTCTTCAATGCATCACATTTGCAGCTAACCTTTACAACCTGTTTTTAACACCCAGTGGAGGACGCTTGACACACATCACTCACACTTAATCTATCCCTTCGAGCTAGGGTGACAGAAGAAGAAGAAGGAGAGAGAGAGATAGACACGGGGATGAAGAGAGAGAGAGGTGAACCTGTATTTCCTAAACAGCATATACAGTTGTTTCTCACACACGCGCACACAGACCACACAGCAACCCTGCACTGACACAAAAAGAGAGCGGTGTGTGTGTGTGTGTGTGTGTGTGTGTGTGTGTGTGTGTGTGTGTGTGTGTGTGTGTGTGTGTGTGTCTACATGTTCATACCACCTCAGGACATTGTTGTAATGCTAGTCAAATCTAAGCCTTGACCAGTCAAACGCATCCCATTCTCTAATAGGAAACTATGTAAACCCATGCAAAGGCCTCTTTACAGTCAGTGCTATTCAAAGCTATCAATGGGGGCTGTTGATAAGGAAATGCAAAGTGGGTCACCTTTAACTCCAGGCTCCTTGTGTAAACAGTATGGGGAGCTGCTTGGGACTCTCCTAATCACTCTCTAAACAGAGCCAGGTGCTGTTGCCACAGACAAACTGTCACCAACACTCTGCTCAACACAGCTGCCGTCTAGCCCCCAGACACTCGCAGCACTGCAGGCTGCCGCAGCATGACAAACAGCTCCACGACACCTGAACTGTGCCAGCCTCGGATAGGCACCGTCACAGTATAAGGGTTCGTCAACTTTTAAATGGAAGATCACAAGCGAGAAATGTTGATCCTCAGAGCAAGATTTGCATGAATCATCTTACACTCGTCTTATCGTGTCCCAAACCATCAGACACATGTAAGTCTGCGACAAGGGAGGGTACATCCACCAAGACCCAGCTAGCTCATAGCTTCTGCCAAGGAAGATGTGTTCCTGTTGCGTAGTGTGTCTCTGTGTAAATAAGAACTGGCAACACATGTAGTATTCAGGACATTTGGTTGACATATAAAGAACACTTCTTTGCATTTCAGAAGAGATTCAAATCTGAGATCTCTGCCACATAAATATTTGAAGGTTTTTTTCTTCCATTTCTATGTGATCATTTGGATGAGTCTGTCAAGAATGCAACACGTTTAAATAAGTACATTTAAAAATCACTATTATTGTACGTTTTTCCATTGTGTCCAGTCGGGGAACAAACTAAACTGTGCGAAGTTGTGTTTTGGTTCAGAATAAGCATACAGTTAACTTCTTGCTATTTAACATATCACAAATGACCACAGTATGCTGTGGTTGAAAGACACATAGCCGAGAATAGCAGACGAGTCAAACTGAAAGACATGAATAGCAAAAAGAGGGGTGTATGATACACTTTAGTGTCACAGTATACTTTTCTGACACTGTATTGACTCTCTAAAACACTGTATTGATTTTTCTATTAAAATATTACATGCAAAGATTTGTGGCAATTTTGCTAAAAGGAAGCCATTTGAGATAAACCTGTGACAGCAGTCATGGGTCAAATGCTAGAAGTGTGTGTGTTCAGTGAGGGGTTTCCTGTAAAGAAGTGGTAATAGTGCACTAACGACTTGCCATCAGTGGTAAAGGTGATAGCTCAGAAGATAAATTCCTAATACAACTGAATTACTCAGAGCACATGCATCCACTAAGGCTTAATCAGCACATCAAAACACACATGGGATTGATCACAAGATACATGTGACATATTTTCAGATTCCTGTAATCACACAATTCAAAACAAGTGTGTTGTTTGCAGGGCGTTGTTTTATGATTTCAAATTCAGTACACCTTGCACCTTATCAAGCACTGGCCACAAACATCCTGGGTGATCACAATCTGATGTCTAATTAGAAACTATTTTGAATGATTTTCTTTTTCTTTTGGACAGCAAGTAGTGTGAACAACAAGAGAAATAGAACAATAACAGCACGATTGTTTTCCTGTGTTAACTGTGTAACCCTCATAGAAGCCTTCTGAACCTCGTGCCTTTGTGAGCCATTTCTGGTCCAGGCTGTAAACCATGTAAGTTATAGTAAGATAATAAAGGAGTATAGGTGACATTATGCCCAATGTAATGAATGACCTATTTCCAGTTCTAGACAGGCGCTGTTGAACACAGCAGTAGGACAGTGTCACTATAAAAACCAGAGGCTCTAATTCCCTGCAGTTAGGGCTAACCTTATCAGCAGCAGCTAAAGCACACAACGCGGCTCCAGCTTCTGGCTGCAGATAAACTCAACCCGCAGCACAGCGTGCTCAGTAAAGCCTGTTGCTTCACGGCTGTGTTTGTAGACCGTGTTTTAAGCCCGAGAGGTGTGTGATGAGCGTGGTTAGTGGTGCGTGCGAGTTTGTGTGCTTAAGTGTGTGTGTTCTCTACAGAAGCAGCTGTTGTACGCGCCTGCAGTTCAAGAGAAGTGAAGGAGCGCGTGGGAAGTGATTCAACACGGTCCACCTGCCACGCGCACGCATACACGCGAGCGCACACACGCACACCCTTCACCCAAGAGCACCAAATGGTCAACATGTGTCACTATTGCAGTCACAGTCACATTTAAGCAGAAAAAGTCCCTTTCAGGAAGGCTCTGGAGGAGCGGTCCTAACCAAACGCTCTCCGATCATTTTGAAGGAGCCAGCAGGACTGGTGGAGACCACGAATTACCAACCAAGTCAAGCCAACAATATAATTGTATATAAAGGGCATCAGTGAGCGTAAATGGCTTCCTCAGAAACCCTCTGAGGCTGCGCCTTACATAATAATCACAACAGCGCCCCAGTAACAATGTTACAAGAAGTTAATTTGAAGGGATGG
This sequence comes from Pseudochaenichthys georgianus, assembly GCF_902827115.2. Lineage (NCBI taxonomy): Eukaryota > Metazoa > Chordata > Actinopteri > Perciformes > Channichthyidae > Pseudochaenichthys > Pseudochaenichthys georgianus. The sequence continues at coordinate 39,243,417 of NC_047505.1, forward strand.
GAGGTCGCCCGATATTCCTTTCAGACCTTTACGCTAATCTGTTTTTTCAAAAAGCTTGCCTAAAAATATGTAACAAGGCGGAATATAAACAATGAATTAAAAAAACTAAACGAGAAAAACAGCTAACATACTAAACGCATCGGAGTTTTCCTTTTTTAGTTGCAATGACTCTCTTTTCCGTCTCTTTTTCACACACACTAAAGCACACACACACGAAAGCTCACACGCACATCCGCGTACACAAGGGCTCGCCACCGACCTTCGAAAAAAATGGGAAAAAACTAGCAGCACCCGTTTCCTTGATATCGTAATTACTTCCTCAACAAAACCCTCGCCGTATGCTCGTTCGTTTACACCAACAACCTCCGGGTTTGAAAACACAACTACAGATTTACTCAAGAGTCACTCACCGCAAACAAGTAGGGCTAATCCAGTGTTTATAAATGAGTAAATCTCTCGCTCCGTTAGCGGTGAAAGCGCGGATCCATCCCTCCGTCGAGAACAGAGAGTCTGCACTTTTGTTGTCACGCAGGAAGCTCGGACGCCTAGCGAGGCCACAGGGACGGAGCAGAGCCGGGGAGAGGAGGAGAGAGGCGGCCGGCTGCTGGAGCCGGGAGGTGGAGCTTCCTCTCCGGCGGGGGCCGGACAGACAGACAGACAGACCAGCCTGAAGGGGGCGGGGGGTAGAAGCACCTGCTCCCCCCGTCACGCCTCCAGTCCACAGGGCTGACCCCGCATTGTCCCCGCAATAGGATAAAGAATGTCCTGTCCATCCCCAACCAGGACAGAGAGAGTCACTTCCTGTTCATCAACATAACCCAAAATCTGCAAGTTCTCTGAGACAGATGAGTGGAGACAACATCAATAGCAATGTTATCTATTATTCTAAAATAAAATGTGGTTCATTTGATTGAGCATTGCCGAATTATATTTAGTTTGACATAAATTATTTTAAATATGCTATGTTGTATTTTCTTAACAGGGATTGTCTTTCTAATGAAATGCCAACTCCATAAAGAAACACTAACAAATTCCCTATCTAAATGATAGTGTACATGTATGTGTCCTTAGTGGTGTGTATACACTAAACTTGCTGTACGTTATAGTATTTTTCCAATAATACATCCAACCCATAATAGTAGATTAGTTATCCCTAAAAGCATGTGAGGCTAGGTCTTGTGACATGTTAGTTCTCACTCATAAATCTGGATAAATATCACAGTTTCAAATTAGTTACAGATATTAAGGAAATGGACCCTTTTGTTTTGCTACTAATATTGCATGGCCATACTGTATACAGTAGGTTTACAAAAAGGAGAGAGTAATTCCATCAAGTGTCCACAAGGGGACAGCCACCCACCAAAAGCACAGAGAAGCCCCAGCTGACAACCTCTCCCCCTGTCTAGCTTATCAATGGTTTCACTGTGGATTAGATACCAGCCACTGCACAGGCTGTACAATCAAAGCCAAGCTTGTAAGCAGTAAAGACAGGGTGTGCTCCCAACACTGAGGATGAAAATAAGGATTAAGCAGGTGATTGCTGGGGAGGAAGCGGAGGATGAGGCCCTTCTAACAATTTGTAATTCGCTTACTGCTGCAATGCATTGGATCAAACACAAGCCTAATGATAAATGATGTGTCTTAGCCTTCTTCTACACACTGACAGAACATGAGAGCAATAGAAAAGAGACAAAGCCCAACAAACACAGTGATGCTCGTTAGGCGCCATGACCCTCATGAGAGAGTGAATGTTGTGTGCGTGAGTGTGCAAAGATGTATTTCTGCAGTTCAGGATAATGCCCGTGTGTCGTGTCTTTCATCTGAATGATAGTGTATCCCTCACCTCTACTTGACCCGAGAGAAAGAGTGAGAGAGAGCAGGTAGACGAGGTATCTGACTAACGATGCAGCACGGAGACCTCAGCCTTTGATCTGCCTGCTGTCTGTACACATGCTACCCCCAGGACAGATCTCTAAACAGCAACGCAGCCCCCTTCTGTTCAATTAGTCAAATAATCTCCCATTTGGGTATTTAAATGTCTTGGTTGACTTAATTTTTTACTCAATTAGTCATTTTCTATGGTCTTTTTATCACTGATCACTAATGAGCTCTTAGTCTTTAGTCAGTTCTGGTGATTAGTCATTGCTATTAGGGATATGTCGTTACCAGAGAATTATATTTGGCATCACAATAATAGTCACAAATATGTTTTGGTACACACTAGATCCTGTAAAACTGTTATTTGATTAGTAAACCACCCAATAAACTGGTCAACAAATGCCTAATTATTTTGTGGGTGAAAGGCAGCCCCAACTGGAGACACAAGCTCAGCATGATGTTCATCACTGGTGAATATGCTTAAAAACATTGCATCGATACATATTCTAAAATAAACTGTATACACTGTGCCACTTTCCTACCCACTCTAAATAAAGACAAGGATTCAGCTTTTATCGCACAATGTCATTACCATAACAAGTCTGATAAAAGCTTTAACCCATTTTAAAACTCAACAGAATAGTTAAACATTTATGTGTTCATTACATACTTTTAAAAATACACATTTGCGCTGTGAATCTCCCACAACGAGCCTTTGCCTGATTGCTATTCCTCTTCTCAGCCGCAGGTGCAGCACTGTGCAGCTTTGGGAGGCTGCAGGGTATTCCTCTTCTCCTCCTCCTCCTCCTCCTCCTCCTCTCCTCCACCTTCTTTATTTGATACTAAACCCCATTCCCACCATTCCCATTTGACTACTGGCCATTTCACATCCTTGTTTCTATCATTGCCTTCTCCCCCGTCTCCTTATCTCTGCAGCCTTTCCCTCCCAAATCTCTCCCTCTCTCTACCCCTCATCTTTCTCTCTCTTTCCCTCCTTCTCTCTTTCCCTCTCAGCAGCGGACCTGGCCTTAGGCATCGTTAGCTTAATTTAATAAAGGGGCTTAAGCTTTTGAGAGGCTTTTGAAGGATCTGACTGCTGTTAAATTCATTATATCTATCAGCCAACAGAGACACAGCCTTGTTGCTGAGGAAGAGAGCGTGAGTGAGTGTTGGAGAGATTGTATTAAAAATGGTTCTAATTATTAGAGCTATGATGGAATCACACACCTTGTCAACCCGCAACTCATTCCAGATCTTCCAAGTAAAATGTACGTATTCACTTTGATGATGGAGTCTGATGAATACATTGCCCAGCACTGTGAAAGCATGCCGCTTTCCTCCCCCTCGGCATCTTCAAAGAATGGCTCTTTAACCTCCTTTTTGAACTCCATTGCTCCTCTCAAAGGCAAATGGCACAAACTGCCCCCACCTCCTGCCTTTCCTCCATTATGTGGACGACAAGTGGCAGCGCTTTTAGCTTTCGCCATGGGGATACACATTCAGAGGGGATGGGTTAGAAAATACTTCAGCCACCCTTCTAAACATATGGCCCCTTTTACTATTGTATGCAGCCTATAGGCTTTGCTCCCTACCTCCATCACCCACACAACATCTTAGCAAACCAGCAATCTAAGCATAAACCCAGAACAAAAAAAACAACAGGCTGTGTGTATGTACATGTGTGTGTGCTTGTGTGAGTGAGGGCTGCAGGGCATACCTCTGGGGTGTGTGTCACATCCTTCTCAGGCAAATTTTAAACGAAGGCGACAGAGGTAATTAACATGCAGATCAGATGCCAGAAGGAAGAGAAGAGGGATGCTCAAAGTGACAGGTTAAGCAAGCAAGAGAGAGGGTTGGATGTAAGGAGGGAGTAAGAAAAATGAGCGATAACAAGGATGAGTGATGTCCTGCACTGCTTGTTCACCTTGCTGACTGACCTGCTGTCATCCATGTGTTAACACACAGCTGTGCCCAGCTGTCCTACACATATGACTAATGGGGTCAGTATAACAGCAGAAAGGAAGCTGCAGCTAACGATCTTTTTCATTACGAATTAATCGGGTGATTCTTTTCTTGATTCATTTCAATACAAAATGGCTGAAACTAATAGAACAATTGTTGGCAATTATTTTTAAATCGAATGCAATTCAATACAATGTCCCTGCAACAAAACTGCAATCTCAAACATATGTTTAGCTCATTTCTGTGTTAAAATAAAACAGTTGAATATACTCGTGAATTTACTACCTGAATGATGTCTGCCCATACGTATAACACATACATCCTAAAACAAAAGCTCAACCAAATGGACATTCCCATAAGGTTTTAGCATATAACATTTCAAGTAGACTATCATATATTCTGAAAGTATTGTAAATATACAATATATAATCATAAAAAAAGAAAAATTGAGTGCTTTTGGACTACAGATTTGCAAACAAACAAAGCACCAACAACATCTAATACAGTCCCATTAGAGATACAGAGCAGTTCATTGCCTGACCCTTTGACCCAGACCCCAGCCTCACATCCAAACACCACCAGACCCCTCCTGACTGAACGCCACACAGGACCAATCACAACCTGTACGTATCCTTCAGCCAATTAGAAATGCAGGGGATGGGCTGTCTTCAGACCCAGACTTTGAGGAGATTAAATGAGAGTTGCAGAGTAATCTCTTTCATATTTACTTTACATGGCTCTAAATATGGTGCTTATCTGCCCCACCCCACATTTACATACATACATATGCATCACCATATGGTGTAGCTCCAAAGGCTTGCTGTAAAAAAAACAGGTCAAAGGGCAAAAAACAGAACAAGAAACTAGAGAAAAAAATAGATGTGTGGAAGAGCCAAGGGTTAAAACAAGGAGTAGGGAGTAGGTCTGGGAATTGAGCCTGGCTGTGTTCCCTCCTCCCTATCCAAGCGTGTGTGTGTGTGTGTGTGTGTGTGTGTGTGTGTGTGTGTGTGTGTGTGTGTGTGAGAGAGCAACAGGGGAGTGTGGTGAGGCCTATTAACAGACGTAGTGGTAATAGGCAGGGGGAGCCAGGATGTGTCTGAGCCACTGACCTGCCCATTAGCTCTCTCCACTCCGCTAAGCCCTCACATCGATCACCCAGCCACACATCATTGATCTGGAAAACCAGGCACGAGCGCACTACTTAGACGGACCCTCTGTCTCTCACGCCTCCCACTGTTACCGTTGGTGTAAGGTAGGGAGAGAAAGACAGAGAGGATGTGTGTGTGTGTGAGGGCCATGTGTGCATTTGTTATATCATTATGAATGTTTGACAGCCCCTTGGGCCTGAGTGGACACAAGCACCCACAGACACCCTTGATTACACATGCAAAAGGGCAGAGGAATTTAAAAGCCCTCTGTTATATCATTCCTCCCATTATTCAAATGTATTCCACCTTCCCACCTCTCTGCTGTGACATAATTAACAATGTACACTCCTCTATTAGCCACGCTGGCGGCAGCTAATTGTTAGCTGTCAGTGAATGTTCAGAGCACATAGACAGTCTTAACCCTCTATGTACTTTGCTCATATGCATACACACAAAGTCAAATATATAAACATATACTCATACAATTGCACAAATACACACTCTGTACTTATACTGCTCTAACTGCAGCAGCAGATAGTTAAGAGATGAACATCGCAGCTACTAATTAGATCAAATGGTTCCCTCTTCACTGCCATTGTAGAGATGAAGCCCCGCCGCCTGTTCCCCTCAAGTCAGCAGCAGAAAAAGGCAACCAGAATAACCACTCTCTTACAAAGAAAGAAGGAAGGAAAGATGAAGAGAGGGATTATGGGATGACAGGTTGCGGACATTTCCTTTTTACTGTCATTCTTACAGCAAACAATAAAGGGAGGGTAAAGGGTGCAGATGGGGGGGAGGGAGAAAGGATACAATTAGAGAGTGGGGAAAGGAACGATGGGACAAGACAAGATGGAGACATGTGGATGCACGTCACGCAGCAGCAGATGTTACTGTATGGGTTTGTTGAGAACAGAGGAAAAAAGAAAGCTGATATGGAGGAGACACAAAGCGTTGAGTTGTTTTTACAAACACCTGTACATCTGGGAAAGCACATTACACACACACACACACACACATGGCAATGAGTGGTGCTATAGCGCTGTACGTTGCAATTGAACAGTTTGACAGCAAACAAAGCAATTCAACAGATGAAGCAGCTCTTAGCCTAGATTACTTTACAGTAATTAAGGAATTTGATGTGTCACTGAGTTTCAATGAAGGTTCTGATATCAGTGGTTGATAATGTTTAAGGAGCTAAGCACAGGATGGAGTTTCATGACACAGCTTATGACAAGGATACACGGGTATGATGAAGGAATTTCAATGGGAAACTACAATAACAATATTTTTGGTGACTTGTGTTTCCTTTTCATCTCAATTAAATCCATAATCCATAAACCCTTCTCTCACACACACACACACACACACACACACACACACACACACACACACACACACACACACACACACACACACACACACACACACACACACACACACACACACACACACACACACACACACACACACACACACACACACACACACACACACACACACCCTCAAACAGATGGCACAAAAGCGATGATAGCCAAACCAATTATTTATCTAATTATGACTAACAGCATAATCTCCCCGTGCATTTGTAAGGTATTAAAATACGGGTGATTAAGGGGGTTATGCAAATCCAAAAGAAATCATTACGCTTGCAGTGGCGTTTAACAGGGACATCCCAGCGTACCCACTTGACAGGTTCACACTGAACATTCCTAACATACACACAGCACTATGTTTTAAGGTCGACATTTCTACATGACACTTATGAAACATGCAGGGGAAGCAAAGAGAGAGGGAGAGAGAGGCAGCAACCGCCAGTGTGAGTTCAAGCTCATGCTAATAGGCTAATTGCATTGATTTCCATTTAGCTGCACTCTGATGTTATTTACAGCATTTAGCCCCACAAACAAGGCCTTTCTCTCTTCTCCCAGCTTTCTTTTAACTCGCCGTGACATGCTGTCAACCTCTTTTCCTCTCCCCTCTGCCCCCCTTCACCCTTTTCACAACTGCCAAAACAGCCCAATACATTATTAGGCCATTAATAGCAGTCACGCTCACATATCCCTCCATCCCCCTCCCTCCTGATTCATTCCAGTGTTGCACTCCCTCCCTCCCTCCCTTCCTCTCCTCTCCTCTCAGGCCTGTTGGCACGGCCACTGAGCTGCTTTGAAGTGATCTTGTTTATTCAACCAGCCTGAGACGTGGTTGTGTGTGGTGGCGTGAGTGGCGGGGGGGCTTTGTTCATTTGGACCAAATGTCAAGGCCTCACAACAAGTGTTAAGGCCAAATCATGCTTTTCATTCAAAGTGTTGGACCTCTGAAGAGGCTCCCATCACGGCTGAAGTGCACCTTCTTAAAATGTTGGGGACATTTTGGATATATGCAATGAATGCATAATGGATAACGGACAGTTTGGGCTGCGTTGCGCTCCAATGAGTCTGGTGTGAGGAGTGTGTGTTGATAGTGAAGAGCAACAAGTGTTTTTTCAGTAATGCGATACAAATCTGAATTGTGTTGTCTGCTATGCAAAGTGTAAAGTAAATGTTACTGTCAACACAATGTGCCTTTTTTAGGTATGCAAACATATCTTTCTATCTGAAAACACACGGATGAGCATTCAGGAGACTGTCTCCTCTCACAAGTCTCACTACAAAAGACTTTATGATAGCATGAGAAAGAGCATGGCTTCATTAGCATGCAGCAGACGTTGCGTTGTATTAGTGCTATATTAATGCAGTGGTCACGTCCGGGACACAGACAGACTGCATTAAGCTCATCATCACTCCTGTGCACACATCAAGGACTCTGCCAAGACCTGCAACCTACCACGCTAGTTAGAAAGCAACGGGAGAAGTGGTAGATCTCCAAGTGTGTACTGCGCATGTATTTCACTGCTTCATGCATTACGTGTGTGTGGGTTAACATTGAGACAGGGCATAAGGTTGTTCTGTAATGATGCGCACACTGTATGTAGTGTAGGAGTGTGTTGTACGTCAAAAGGCGACTTGTCTTTGTGAAGAAATCCCTCACATACGACTCATTTCATTCACATTCGAGGGCTGCGTGGGTGGTATAGTAGCTTTGTATTATTATTAACACCACAGACACACTAGTGTGCGTGTCGTACATACACATATGTGTTACATATGCCATTTGGGTTGAGCGAAAGCACACTGCAGTACCATCAGTGCCCCTTTTGTTTTAGCGTAGCCCTCCTGAAAATGTAGCAATGTAAGCGCCACACTGTACACAAAGCTTCAAGGTAAATGCAACTGCAATGATGAAAAGGTTGTCATTTGATCAGAGGCAGGGAGAGAGCATGGATAGTGTCAAGGAGCATCCACTGAATATGTTGTTTGAGTGGTTTAAGGGTTTCTTTCATAGCCTTTGAACAAACACTAAAAGACGATTCTTCCAACCCACGGTGGAGCAGAGCTGCCTATCATTGCAAACATTGTATCTGCCAGCTCTCTTATTCTGATACAAATGATTTACACAAAGTTACAGAATGTCATTTGGCTATTGTTCTTTACAAAGACACCATCATGGCCTACTGCTAAAAAGTCAGCTGTTCTCTCTGAATCACTGCAAATGAAAGTGAAGATTAAACTACCTTACACAGTAGGTCCAGGGCTTTTCCCACTCTCCCCACATCCATCACTCTCTCCTCTCTGGGGTTTTAAACAGCAATAGCAAGCGCCCTGTAAGGCGATAAGGGAGGCTAAGGCGCTTCTATCCTCGCAGAAGAGAACACACACACTCGGAGGGATAAGCTATGGACTAGTCTGGATCCTAGAAACACACAAACATGAAGAAGCAGACGTTACAAAGCAGAAGCTCTCGTCTCACCGCTAAGCGACCAAGGGAAGGAGGGAGGGGAGATGAGGAGAGAATGAAAGGATTTAGTGTTCATCTGCGGATGAACATGCCATCTCCTCCTCCCCGTTAGCACATATTCCCTCGCTTCCCTTTACCTCTAATTGCCAATTCAGCCCTCTTTCAGATCTGTCTGCCCTTAAACGTCCCCTGTCTTTGGACCAGGTTACCGATGAAGGATGACAAGAAGCGCTTGGTAACACTCTTTACATTCCAAAGCAACATAAGCTATGGCTATGAACATGAGAAACACATTCCTTAAGCCAAGCACACGCTTCACACTCCTCCGACACACTTTCCACGCATGCAGATGGTGTGTGTTTAAAGCCAGCAGGGCAAGGCTGTGCATGTCGGTGTGTGTGCACGCAAGTGTGACTGCGCTACGTGTGTGAATGTATGAGTGTGCTTGTGAGAGCTTGAAGTCTCACCTGGGGATTGAGAAATTAACACAAGCACATTTTTACTGCGTTCATTTTAATTTTACTGGTAACAAGACCATCTGCTAAGCATCCTGCTCCACACAGGAAAAAAATAGAAGTGGGCTACTCTGCAATCACTCCCACAGTCCATTTCTCTCTCCTCACCCCCCTCCACCCTCGCTTTCCAACACGGTGAGGGGCAGAGATAACACCTCAAGGCCATGATGCTGCTGCCAGCCTTTAAACCTCTCCATCTCCCTCTGCTTTGCTCTCTGTGGTTTCCGTGATGAAAGAGGGGGGGCAGATCAGAGGAAAACATGGCAGCCAAAAGACTTGAATGCACAGCCAAGGCTAAAACCAGAGTCACTGCCCTTCACCATTCACCTACAGCACAGACTTGCGGACACCCACATATACACGCACACAGTACTGCAGAATATTTTAGTTGTATACACAGTATGACATTCTATATGCTTGCAACAACACACAGAGGAACTGATCTGTTTGAGTGTTTGTTTTAGGATACAGATGGGATCCAGTGGGCTGTTACAAACCCCCTCTGACAGCGGCTTAGGGAGGGCACTGGCCTTTGGCTCCTGCATCTGTCTCAGTGTCGAGCAGCCAAAACACTCAAACATACCCATTAAGCTTAAGTGTACGTAAACTGCACATTATTCACACACACAAAGTTTAGTGTGTTATGTTTGTTCAGTAACACAATCCGCATATGTTAAAAAAACAGAAATCATCTTCTTTCTGTCCCGTGTTCACCGAGCACTTTTCAGTAAAACACTTGGATTTGTTTGTAGCAAATAATGACACCGGAAAAGAGGGGGAGAGAGGAATTCACTGATCTCATTAGCAGCTAGTTAGCAGTTGGATCCAATTAGGGAGTGTGTTCTAGAAAAGCAAAGAGTTTAAATACGTTCCTGATTATCAAGGCTGTTTATTTATGATCTAAAAGGAGACACGCAGAGTTCTTCCGACTCCTACCAGCAGGATTATAGAGTGTTTGTTGTAGACAGAGCATGAGTGAGTGTGTGTGGGTCTGTTTTGGAGATGTACGTGTTGGGGAATGAGAAAGCATGAGTGCTTGCATGTGTGTGCCTCCATTAGACGAGGGCACACAGTTGTCTGATACCCTTAAACTCCTCATCAATATCCAACATCTTTAGAGGCCGTTTCCAGCAGCCCCAAACTCTGCCCACGTACCACGACCAGCACCCCTGTCTCTCTCTCTGCTCCCTCCTCTTGGCAGCCTCCCCCTGTCGGCAGGTGCACACTGCGGTGGCAGCCAAAGTGCCAACCTGCCCTCCATATGCCCGCCTCCACAGTGCCAGCTTACTCCTGCCACTCCCCACCAGGATTCAGCTGGCTGGCCGTCCCCAAGTCTGTTCCCTGCTCCCCACCACCCATCCTCACCCACACTAATCAGTATCCATCCCAAGCCTTTCTTCTCCCACACACACCCCTAACCTCATCCCTTTTCGTGCCAGCTCTTCCTCTTGGTGAGGTCATTTTGTCCACTCGCACACATCCACTTGTCTCATCTTTCCGTGTGCTTTATCCTCCCGCTTAAGCCCCTTCTTCACCTTACACTCTGCATTCCTCTGACCTTCTTCTGCTGTTAACTGCCCTCCTTAGCTTCCCCCAAGTGTCCAGCTTTTTTCTGAGACCTCCCCTGACACGATGCCGAGGGAGCGGAGCAGACACTCACAGAGCCAGGAGCCAGGCCACATCAATCAGCAGCAGAGTGTAGCATGTCAGATCGATGCATCACCCTTCAACTGGTTGCATTCTGGGATTTATCGGGAAACCCGCAACCAATGGTGCAGAGCATGTTTTACCACTCGCATGCTACTCTGGTCTCAGGGCATCAACACATAGTGTGGGTGTGTGAGAGGAAGTGTGTTTGTGTTTGTCCACCCGCTTAGAGCCGCTGATGTAACCTTGTGTGACCTTTCAGCTCGCACAGCTTTCCCTAAGGGTGTGAAACCACCCCTTATCGAGGCTACACTCTGACACAGAGCAGCCAAAGAAACACTAGTAAACACACACACACAGCACCCATAGGGTGTGGGAGAGGACCAGATACATCAACAACCCCTCTGCCACCTTTGTGTTTGTTTGTTATTTTAAGAAAAGAAAAGTGAGGCATCGTTTCTGGAGCACATATTGTACGCGGGCACAATGTGCACGATTTATACTGATCTACAGCCACTATGCTATTGGTGGTCGCTGTGAGGTTTCCATACACACAGAGTGATGGAGCGGTAATCCTGTGCCCTCTCCTCATTACTCCTCCTCCCGAGGAAGTCATCTGACCGGCCAGGAGCCATCTATTCAGGTCACAGCCATCATCTATCATCCATCATGGAGTCTTTCTCTGTCTCTCCACCTCACATTCACTCACTCAGACACACACAATTTCACCATGTGACGCTAATTTTAATAGGAGGTTTGAGACCCAGTGACTGATCACTCGCCCCATGCCAAACCACTGTCTGAAAAAAACAGTGAAGGAGAGAGGGAGTGAGCTAGGATATGGACGGAAGCGTGGGGGGGATGGAGAGAGTGGATGAATAAGGAGAGAGTGGATGAAAAAGGAGAGTGAGAGACCTTGCCTCCAGTCGTTTCCAGTATTTAACAGGATGTGATGAGCTCTCGCCATTCTCTTAATCTGTCTCCCATGATTCATTTCCATTTCCTGTGTGCCGAGAGGCTGGCAGCTCGGCACCAATCTAGGCACACAAACAAGCACTTGCACACACACAACCCACACTGCAGGAACCTCTGCACAAACAGAAGAAGACAGAGGCTATTCATTCATTACACCAGTGAATGTGGTGGAGTCTCAGGTCCTTCATGTGGTGCGGATGATAACTGAGACCTGCTAACCCTCTCTAACCAACCCCACCTCCCGCTGACACCCTGAGGTCTTGTCCGCTCATTAACTCCTCCAATACTCACATATTGAGCAGAGAGAAGCCCCCTGGTGACACAGGTATTTACAAACACTCCAGCACTCAGCCTCAACACTCTCTGTAGCCTGGAGACTGGCCGGGGGAGAGGAGTGGGACCACCAAACCAGGAGAGCTTGTGAGCATGACAGGGTGCAGACAGAAAGCTGGAGGAAAAATACTTATCTAAGAGAAAGGGGAAAATACCAAGCTTTAAATCAGGGGTGGGGAACCTTTTTCCTCTCAAGGGCCATTTCAATTTTTTCAACATCCTCCGAGGGCCGTACAAATTATTGACCTCTGCTAAAATCACAGCCCATTCATTTCGCCTTTCTTTCATGCTGTGCAAAGACAAAGCAACCTCTCAATCCAGATACTCGCGTATGCATGCACGTGCACGGTTGTGGCATGACCACCAAAACAGAAAGATATGGACACAAGATGTGGGCAAATGTATTTCATTTCCTATCCATGTGAACATGATTTAAGAGGGGGGGGGGGGAGACCTAACCTCCTCTAGATTTGTTTTTAAATGTTGAAGTTGAAAGCATCAATCTGGTGCACGTTGAGAGCAACATGAAGAGATCTATGGATACATCTCTCAACATCCATATGAAACAGAACTGTAAGCAGATTTTCTTTTTCTTTCTGGATATTTTACAAATCACTCCCCTTTCAAACTGTATTCTTGTTTATTAATAACAACTTTTTTTTTACTGTCATATAGTATTTTAAACCTGTTTACTTTATTCTCTTGTTTTTTTATAATAATGATCATATAAAGATGTGCCTTTCTTATATTCGTTAGCATAGCTAGCTAACTAACCAGATGCTAATAACAACAAAGTTATTGACTGTGTGATCAGTATGTCAGATGAACAGATCGCGACTGGGCTTTCAACTAAAGACACAGCCACGCAAAAACTGCGGCATGTGAACGGCTCCTTAAGGGTACTACAATTTTCTTTACCCACCATGCGGTGGCGTTAAAAGTGCAGGGAAAATGTTAGGATCAATGACGTGTGTGTGTGTGTGTGTGTGTGTGTGTGTGTGTGTGTGTGTGTGTGTGTGTGTGTGTGTGTGTGTGTGTGTGTGTGTGTGTGCGTATATGTGTGTGTTCTAAAACGTGATAGTGAAGGATCCTCTGTCTGTCTGTGTGAACATTGACAAAGCTTTCTGTAACATGCTAAAGACTCACTGTAAACAAATGTCTTTTCCTCTTTCACAAAAAACCCAGATATAAACAAAAACAATATAAAGTAACTTTAATAGATCAAATAAACGTCCATCTACCTCATATGCCCTTTCTCGCTCCTTCACATTTCTTTTCTTTCCCTCATACACACACACACACACACACACACACACACACACACACACACACACACACACACACACACACACACACACACACACACACACACACACACACACACACACACACACACACACACACACACACACACATACACATTAACTCAATTTAGATAAACCATTGTTTCCTATGAATGCACTACCATATTATAAAATCGAAGATACAAACCAACTCAAAGAGAGCACCATTACCTCCACACCCATTCTTAATGCACTTTAGTCATTGTGGTGGTCAGCTCCTGGGAAGCTTATAAACCAGTCACCTCTTTGCTCTCAAATGTTAAACCACTCATCTGGTTGCACATAAGTGGAAAATAAAACCGACAACATGCACATTAGTCAACGTGTAGTGATGTGGATCCTCGAAAGTTTGTGTGTGTTTGAACCCAGTGTCATCAGATGCAGGCAGTGTTTAATTAGAATTCTCTGTAGTCTAATTTGATTAGTGGAGGCAAAGGAAGACAAAGGCAATTAGAGCTGGACTATTTTTTGCAGCTGGAATAATGTTTCAGGAGAGAGGTGACACCACACACACACACACACACACACACACACACACACACACACACACACACACACACACCCACAACATATAAGTGAGCTCACACACTCACTGCTAGCTCATTCCAAATGGGGTTCATGTCAGTTCACAGCGACTTAACGCACAAGAGCAGAGGTGAGTGTCCGTCATGATAGCCGAGTGTTTGACAAGCACTCCAAGTGTCAGACACAAGACCTGCCAACTGATACCCCTGCATACACACAGCTGTGACGAAACCGTTTTACCACCCCAATGCTGCCTGTATGTGCTTATGTGTGTGTGTGCTGTCCACAGCCAGAGGAGCAGAACAAACACACTCACATACCGCACAATGCACTACATAACCAGCATTTCGTTTCCCTGTTGCCAACCTGACAGGACGACCAGAGGGACCAGGCAGGGAGGAAGGGGGCTGACTGCAGTCCATAAATCATAGTTGTATGCTACTGTGATACCAGCGAAGACCCCATTACCCCCTGCACCTGTTAGTTTACAGAATGTCTGGTGGAAAAGTGTGTCACTCTGGGCATTTTTCTTCTTTTGTGTGTGTGCAGGTAAGTGTGTGTTAAGTGCATGAGAAACAAATGTCCTGCCCAAAATGAGAAGGGTAAAGGTTGTCCTTTTATGACTGGAATAGATTTTTGGAATTATAATTATTAGCTTTCTTTCTGGGAGTTAGAAGAGAATATTTGTAATTTTATATATCTGTATTATTTAAATATATAGTCTAGTACTGTGGGACATATTACTTAACCTTTAATTTAAGGGATTAAACAAGAAAGATAACACACTTGTGAGTTTAAGTGGTGCTTGCAGGCAGTTTATTTTACCTTTGGATGGAGTCAGCTAACTGTTTACCCCCTGCGTCTAGTTTTCATGCTAAGGTAATTGCCTGCTGGCTCTTGCTATATATTTAGCATACAGACGAGAGTGATATGCACTTCTCCTCTAACGCTCTGCAAGAAAAGCATATACACGCATTTCCCAAATTGATGTATTACAGAAATTGAGTCAGAACAGCCTACCTTAGCATAAAGATAAGAAGCAGGGGGAATGCTAAACTATTGTTTTAAGTGATGAAGTTTAAGTAATGATTTGTTTGAGGTTGTGCCTTAAAGATAGGAAGGGTTCTCACAAGTATAGTCATACAAAAATGTGAGTGTGTGTATTTCTGGAACCCCCCTGCCACTGTTACTGGCGGTGGCTCGTATCCAGAGAGGATCCGAGGCCACAGGTGTGCCGGGTCAGGGCTTAACAGCCGCGGGTTTACGAGGTGGCTAACGGGGAAGCCGGTGAGCCGCTCCATCGCCGACCTTTACCGTGACCGGTGCAGTGCCACCTGCGGACTGGCGTGGAACAGATGCCTCACCGAGAACGGGTCAGAGCTGTTTTAGCAAGGGCAGATCGAGGGAGAGAGAGTGGGAGAGAGAGGGTGAAGGAGCTAGTAGTCCATCATTGTGACTGCTTTACTGCCGCTACTGCCATCTAATGACAGAGCTGTCAGAGCACATGGAGTGGGAGGGATGGAAGGATAGAAGGGCCGAGGAGCAGACAGGGAGTAACATAGATGAATGAATACAATGATCGAGTGAGCTGGGGGATAAAAGCACAGAGGGTGGAGGAGAAAGATGGAGAGCCACATGATGCTGCTAGCATAAAGAGAGTAGTAGGTGAAGCGGGGAGATTTGTAGCAGTTGATCGGAGTAGATGGATTCAGCCAGGAACGCAGAGAAGGAAAGGGGAAAGATATTGTAATTAATTGGATATAATGATTACACTACTGCACAGATAATCTCCTGACACAGTATGGACTCCTCTGCAGGTGTTATCAATGAGTGCACTCCCTCGGCTAAGGTTACCAGTGTGTGACGGCTCAGCACACACACAAGCAGACGCACAATATGCAGAATTATCAGAAACACACACACACACACACACACACACACACACACACGCACACACACCTTCAAGTCTTCTAAACGCGTGCTTAGTGATCACCATTGATTAGCCCACACTCTGATCAAGGGCTCAACACCAAGGGTTCCACACACACACATTGATTACCCTTGTGTGTGTGTGTGTGTGTGTGTGTGTGTGTGTGTGTGTGTGTGTGTGTGTGTGTGTGTGTGTGTGTGTGTGTGTGTGTGTGTGTGTGTGTGTGTGTGTGTGTGTGTCAGTAGGAAGGCTTTTTGTCTACGTCGTATTTCTCTAGGAATTGATTTTCAGAGAGTGCCATGGAGATAAGGACAGAAGACCTTAGCAGTCACATGGTTTCATTATGAATTTGTTTGTGTTAGTTTTCAATTCAGTATAATTTTAATTAATCTTCCCATTTATTTCAATCTGTCCGTTTCCACTCCTGACTAGTCAAATAATAAATATTATTATAAAATTAGTTGTCTGAAAAATGAATTTCAGCGAAGGGAAACACTGGTAAGCAATACCCGCCATTCCTTAGTATCTCCACCTGCAACCCCAACACCTCTGAGGCCTGTCATAACAACACTACAGTCTACCCTCACTTCCCCTTTGTAACGCTTGCCTTTGTGGTTTGCGGGTTCTGCATCACTTCTTTCACAATCTTTTTTAAAAATGTTTACCTTGATCCCTGCCTCTCTATCTGTCCGTCCCACTTTCTCTCCTCGTCTTCCTCTTTGTCACCGTTACACCTGCAGGCTATAATCGCAGACAGGTTTTTTGGGGCGAAACAACAGAGAGCGTTTCTGTAGATTTGAGCAGTCAGCACACACACAGACATGAGTACAAGCACACACACTAAAAGGATATGCAGAAATATGCACACAGGTATCACAAACAAACAAAAAACACACACACAGGACAAGGTTTTACCTCTCTGAAGTTACCTTGGAGAATAAAAAAAGAGAAGTATGGAGGATGATTAATAGAAGGAGGAAGGATATAGACCGGTGTTACCAGGTGGGAGGGACAGATTCTAACAAGAATAAAAACAAGAAGTGTAAAAGTGAGGAGAAGGCATATAAAGAAGGAGTGACCATGCTCCATTTTGAATTGGTTGCTCTTTGGCTCTGCTCCACCTCGGCTGGGATGTTAACGCAACCCAAGTTCAAGTGCTTCTGCTCTCTCTCTGTTCCTCTCTCTTAAACCATTTCTTTATACGCTTCCTCTGCTCTTTACCATGACCCACACACACATGAACCATACCTCTTTATTAAACCCAACCTTTTTTGTTGTCAAATAATAACGGAGAACTAGCATGTGTCAGACACCGTCTCCAAGGCAACGGCGGTTAAGACGGGAAGGCAGGCAGGGGCTTATTCAGTGGCTGAATGAAAGAGGGGGGAAGAGAAGAAGCAACCCACAGTGCTGGGAATACACACACATAGATACACACACACGCACGCACACACACACACACACACACACACACACACACACACACACACACACACACACACACATACTTGCACACACACACACACACACACACACACACACACACACACACACACACACACACACACACACACACACACACACACACACACACACACACACACACACACACACACAGACTTGCATTCACACACACACACACACACACACACACACACACACACACACACACACACACACACACACACACACACACACACCACACACACACACACACACCACACACACACACACACACACACACACACACACACATACTTGCATTCACACACACACACACCACACACACACACACACACACACACACACACACACACACACACACACACACACACACACACACACACACACACACACACACACACACAGACTTGCATTCACACACACACACAACACACACACACACACACACACACACACACACACACACACACACACACACACACACACACACTTGCATTCACACACACACACACACACACACACACACACACACACACACACACACACACACACACACACACACACCACACACACACACACACACACACACACACACACACACACACACACACACACACACACACACACACACACAGAGAGAAAGAAAGAGATAAAGAAAGAGAGAAAGACACACACACACACACACAGAGAAAGAAAGAGATAAAGAAAGAGAGAAAGACACACACACTGACCTCAACAGCTTTTTCCACTGTCACAAAACAAGACTGTGGGGATGCCCTGCTGTGCACTACGCTGGTGTGGGAGGTTTAGGGGTCAAAAGGAGCAATGCACCCACACACACACACACACACACACACACACACACACACACACACACACACACACACACACACACACACACACACACACACACACACACACACACACACACACACACACACACACACACACACACACACACACACACACACACACACACACACACACACACACACAAATAAATGGCGATGAGGAGGAAGGACAGGTTGAAGAGGGAGATGAAGGACATGGCTGGGCAATGGAGAGGGAGTTACAAAGAGAAAGCCTTGAAGACACGGAGGAGGAAGATGACATGAAAGAGGAGGTGAAAACCAGACTGAATCCCTTTCTTCTCTTATCTATCGTCATCCTCCCTAATTCCTTCCATCCTTTGTGTATCTATCCCTCTCTCTACTTGTTTGATCCAACTTGATCCTTGACTGTGGTCAAAAGTTCTCACACATGTAGCAAAGTACTGCATTTCCTTCGTTCTCCTAAACACACACACACACACACACCCCACACACACACACCTCACTGTCTTTCTTTCTGTCTTTCTCACACAGACACAGCAGGCACTCTGTGGCCTTTACCAGCAGATCTCCATTTCAAAACCCTCCTTCTGAACAAAATGAAGGCTTGCAAGACAGAAAACATGGTGAAAACATGCTGAAGAAAAGTACAGAACACAAAGATAGTGTAGTGTAGCAGATAAAAGGGTGTTGCAAATTGCCTTGTTAAAGTAAAAATGCTACAAATGCTTGAAAATGACATCACCTCATTTCAAAATGTTGATTCTGTGTTTGGTGATATCCTTATCAAAATGCTAAATAATGTATGCCTATGTTAAGCCACATTATGCAAGAATATATAAAACAGACAGAAAGAGTAGATGGGGAAAAAGGAGAAAGGCACTTCTAAATATTTCTAAATATAAATACCCATAGGTGATCTTAAATAATGGTGAAGGAGGACAGGTAATGTTTGAGTGGCAGCTGGTCTATTAGAGCGGGCCATGGGGTTGTAAATGCGAGGGAATAACTAATGCGGCGTTGGTTATGGTCTAACTGCACACTCTACCTGCTGAGTAAAGCACATCAATTATTGATCCCTGCTAAGTGTCAGTGAAGTGTACCCACTCCTGCTTCAGGGAGACAACAGTCACATGATGAGGAAAACACACAATAACCAGAGGACTAGCACCTTTTTTCCAGACATAGATTGCACAATTAAAGACTGAGTAAAAAGCTAAATGATTAAAAGGGCTGGCACACTAGCTTAGTGCATGTGTTTTAGTCTATTGACAGGTGTGGAAGGGCACAGTGTGCATGTTAAACAACCAATGAGTAGAAACAAATTAACTGATTATTACAAAAGATCCACACACACAAGTAGAATAAATATGCTGGAACGTGCCCAAAATCAAAGCACAAATACAAAAATATTGCATTTCTCATATACTATAGCCTTCCCTCTCATTCTCCCTTTCTCACTCTGTCATTCTCTCTCCCTCTCACTGCCCTCTCTTGGCTGTCCTCTCCACAATCAGTGCCCAGTGAGCCGTGAAACGCACTTAAGCGCCGACCGCCGGTAACCTCACTCTGCCCTAGCACTCACTCTTTTTCGCACACGGACACACACACACGGACACACACACACACACGGACACAAAACCAAAAAAATCTGCATGTGTATTCGCATACATGCACGCACAGTCACTGGCACAGACACAAAGATATGAAAAGACAGGTTGCAAATACATAACCACATTTCTTTTTCTACCATATACTCGCTGTGTGGTTGTGTTGGATAACACACACGTTGCCACTTAGTGTTTACCTGCTGACTTCAATGCTGATAAGGGGCTGAGAGCTCAGAGAAACAGAGAGAGCTGCTGTCACACAGCATTACCCGCCCGGGATCTCAGGTTCCAACCTCAGGACCAGAAACACAAAGACAAGCGTCTCCTTAGATGCACTCCAGAGCTAACCTCAAACCCAAAGTACTTTCTCAGAGCACACAAAGAACAACATGCACACACACACACACACACACACACACACACACACACACACACACACACACACACACACACACACACACACACACACACACACACACACACACACACACACACTGCCTATACCACTGTGAATATACACAACATCATTGCAAGCATTTTTGCATAAAAAACACTGAATTGCCATTTGCTTACCTGGCAAGTAGTAAAGTGGTGCTTTTAGTCCAAACATGGTTATTGTTTTGGTGTCATGAAGAGAGAGAAACTTGTTTTAACCGTGCCGGAAGCCGCCCTGTCCCGGATGACTTAAGGAGAGAGGCGATTTGCCCTCGCAGCCACCCAGAAACGAAGCTCTGTGTGAGGGGAGGCTGTGCTGGGACTCAGCCTGTCATCCCCGCTCTCTGGTCCTCGCTAACCAAGCGTGAGGCTGGGACCGCCCAGCCAGCTAGGACACACACATACACAAACACACAGACAGTCACACAGACACACACAGACAGAGAGGTGCAGGGGTCAACCCTTGAGCACGCCCCCGCTCTCGACCCCCTCGCTCTTGTCCGTGATCCCCCGGGCAAAGGGCCACACACTCGCTGTCCGTTTCCAAGCAGCAGGAAATAGTCTTTCTCAAAGCTCTTTCTTACACACACACACACACACACACAAACACACACAGGGAGTCGGGACAGCCGGAAAAAAAGATGTAAAAGCAAGCAGTCCAGCGCCAAGGAGAGGTGAAAGGAGGCAGGAGGGAGGATCAGATACAGGCTGGGTAAATCCTGCAGACGAGAGCGACGACTGAATCCTGGGACAGTCTTCTATCCCTCTCTCCAAGAAAGATGATCAGAGGAGAGACGACTGTGATTCCTCCGCTACTGATGCCACTCTCTCTCTTTCTCGCTCTCTCATTTTCTCACCCTCCCTTTTTTTCTTCCTCTCTTTCACTGATAGGAGGTGGAGGAGAGGAGGAGAGAAGGAGGGCAGAATGAATTCCCTCCAGGCAACAACACAGCCAGATAGCGTGAAAGTGTGTGTGAGTGTGTGTTGGTGCGAGGGGGGTGGTGGAGTAGAGTGAAAAGAGATAGAAGAACCGAGGGTGCAGATGAGAGGGAAATACCGGCCAGTGCTGATGCTTCACCCGAGGAAGAGAGTGGTCAGAGTTCAGTTCAGAGTCACGGCGACAGCTGATTGGACAGCCCCAGTGACGGCGAGAGGCCAACGACTATCAAGGGAGCATCTGTTCACACTGTATCAGATAGTAGGAACGCACCATCAGTAGAGAGTGTAGATGGAGTGCAGAGGGTCTTCAAGGGCAGCTCACAATAGAACAGCTACGTGTTTGGAAGAGGATATTATAAAAGATCCCCCGCCTCCATTCTCTTCTCTGAAAATAAAAGTCCTTGCCTGTGTCTGCGAGTGTGTGGGTGCGTTTGTGTGTCCGTCTAGGAAACTTGGCTTGTGCAGCCCAGCGCACAGACTGCTCACCATGCTGCGCCGACAGCAGACACACACACACACACACACACACACACACACACACACACACACACACACACACACACACACACACACACACACACACACACACACACACACACACACACACACACACACACACACACACACACACACACACACACACACGGTGTTGCTCCGCCGCCTGTTCTGCACACAGACCTGGTGGCACTAGGGGTGAGGAGTTAACTCTCTTCTGGAGTGGTGCCACCATGACAAACTAAAAACACCAGGAGAACGAGATGATGGAGAAATACTCCAGCAGGACAGTTTGCCCTGAGGGCGGACTTGCTCTCAAACCCATTCTATGACACTCACAGTGGGGGAGAAGGAAAGGGGGGATGGCAGGAGTTTAGGGAGGAAGGCGGCTCTAACTGAAAGACTCGGATGGCAGGGAAAACAACTCTTCAACACACATCCACAAACACAACCAGCACGGTGAGAGAGAGTGGGAGTGCAGAAGGCATGCTCACCGGCAAATAGGGCAAATAACAGCTAACCTGGGAGGATGATTGAGAGGAGGGAGGGGAGACAGACAGAAGGTGAGGGGAGTCTATAGGTTGAGAGATGAAGGGAGGTAGAGCTGAGGGGGAGGGGGAGTTATTCTGGGAACAAAGCCCTTTTTATGAATCCAAAGATAGAAAATCGGTAAATGTTTAACTAAGAGAAGTACACCGTGTGGATGGGGTGTATGTGTGTTCACTATAATATGAGCATGGATACATGAGACTGTGTTCACATTCACACAGCCTTTATGCTAATTGTGTGCATTGCTGAATGTGCACACACAACACACATTACCATGGCTGGAAGGCATGTGCACGCTGTGCTGTTTTGCCTTAGGTGTGTGTGTGTTAGAGGTAGGTGTTGAAGTGTCTCGCACCTTGTGAGACAGGTGGAGAGGTGACGTGTCCCCCTGAGGTGCCACACCACCAACCGACGACACATTGACAGACAGAGACGGACAGGTAACTAAAAATACAGCATCTATTTTCTGGAGAGGGCGACAACATTAAGATATATTTGATTTTGTTTTACAGGCATTACAGGACAGATGCATCCTGATTGCAACAATGTAAGGTGTCAGCTATATACAGTTTATGTCAAAGTTCTGGGGAGGGCAAAATAAAACAAGAGAGCACTTTTATTTCTCCAAGTAAATCAGTGTTGTTGAAATTGTTTAAAAATAGTTTAATGTTATTATAGATCTTTAATTCGCTTTTCTTTAGGTTGCGTCTTTGGCAAAAAACATGTTTTTATATCAGCAGATGTGAGAAAGCTAGTAGAAGGCATTCTTTTTGATAAATGCAAAACAAATGTTAAAGGTTTCAAATGAAACCCAGCACACAGTTTAGTGATAGAAGAGGAGATGGAAAATAATAATGTGTTTGTTTGTGTATGTTGCTTCTTATTAAGGGACAGGCAATGCTAGAGACTAGCTATCTTCCTCTGTTAAGGTAGGGTAATGAGTCACACTAGACAAGTGCACTGCAGAAGAACACACACACACACACATTCTCTGAAAGGCTATAAAAGCTCCCTGGGGAATGAGGCAGTGTGTGTGACTGAAAACCCTGTGATCAAGGAGTAACAGGGAGAGGGAGAGGAGAAGGGAAGAAGGAACAAAACAAGGGAAAAGGAGGTGTTAGGGGAAAAAGGAATAAAGATGGACCGGGATGGGAGGGAGGGCACAGAGAGAGAGGATGATCTCCCTCCCTCTCTCTCTCTCTCACACACACACACACACACACACACACACACACACACACACACACACACACACGCACACACACACACACACACACACACACACACACACACACACACACACACACACACACACACACACACACACACACACACACACACACACACACACACACACACACACACACACACACACACACACACACACACACACACACACACACATGAACCTGCCATGCCCACTTCCTGTCAACCCACTGCACACTTGTCTTTCCTATACCCCCCCTTGCATAACAATAATTACTCTCTCAATCGTAGTGGCGGTGTGTGTGTGTGTGTGTGTGTGTGTGTGTGTGTGTGTGTGTGTGTGTGTGTGTGTGTGTGTGTGTGTGTGTGTGTGTGTGTGTGTGTGTGTGTGTGTGTGTGTGTGTGTGTGTGTGTAAGGGGTTGAAAGATGGTGTTCTTCCCCAGCAGGGAAAGCAAAGATAAGGCATCTCTATAATCTGTACCCACCACACACAGCATCTGGAGGAGCACACACAGTAGAGACACAAACGCAGCAAGAATGCACACACACATTGTAAACTGCTGCTCTCCGACATTGTAGCAAAACAGGTCAGCTCCTTTGGAGCAGGTGTGGGATTGTCAGAGAGAAATACACTGTGTGTTGCATACAACATCAAGAGGGTGGAGGTGCAATTCCAAAAATCTAAATGTGTCTATTTGTTGGCCAACTCACAAAATGACATGAGCATTTTAAAGCTAAACATAACATAACATAAACAGAAGTAATTCAAGCATTATCAGCCATCCCGATATGCACATAGAGACTGAGAGACCAACAGCTTTAAATGCACCTAGGCCTCACAGCAAGCAGGAGAGGACCAGTTTTGAAAGGAAGAGTCGGTAACGGTTGAGAGTTAAATACATTTTGTTTTAAAGAAAATAAGCCAGACTTCAGCGTGTCGTCCCATATCAAGTCTGACGAGAAATGTCTCGTCACCCTTCACTCACCCCTATTTGCAGAGACCCGCACCCTCTTCACCGTTACACACACCCATTTAACCTGACCTCTCGCTGATGATTAGAAGCCTACGCGCCGTGGTGTGTGTGAGCATGTGTGTGTGTGTGTCTGGGTCTTTGTGTGTGAGATGCTTCTCTCCGTATGCTAATCACAGCCTAGCACTGAGAATTAATTTGCAAATGTGTCATTACCCATCAGGCTCAGCAGCAATAACCCTGCAATTACACAACTCTCGCCCGGCCAGCTGAGCACCACACACACATAAATATATGCACACACACACACGCACACGCACACACACGCACACACACACACACACACACACACACACACACACACACACACACACACACACACACACACACACACACACACACACACACACACACACACACACACACACACACACACACACACACACACACACACACGCTGCTTCTGGAGTACTGAAAAGAAAAGCTAAGCTATAAAGATGCTGTATTTTGAAATATATGACATTCTGCTTTACCACTGACTGAAAATAAGCAATACTTGGTATCCAAGTGATATTCAGTGTGTTTACGGTTTAATCACAGACCTCAGTGTCAACAGGACAGCAACCAATGTCAGTTGCACACTTTCACACACTCCTGTTTCTTAGCAACATTATCCAGTAATGTGGCCTCGCTAAGAAGTTCAACAGCATCACACAACGCCTTCAGATCACAGATACAGTACACTGCCTGTGTGTGTGTGTGTGTGTGTGTGTGTGTGTGTGTGTGTGTGTGTGTGTGTGTGTGTGTGTGTGTGTGTATGTGTGTGTGTGTGTGTGTGTGTGTGTGTGTGTGTGTGTGTGTGTGTGTGTGTGTGTGTGTGTGTGTGTAAGCACTTACCTGTAAAGTAAGGGGTCAGGATCAGAGGTAGAGGGACAACAGCCATGAAGGGGAGGATGATGGACATGAAAAAGAGAAAAACACAAAACTGTGAGAATAAAATAAAAAATTTCAATTTTGCAAGTATGTATTATTTCTGTCCATATGCTGCACGTATAATAATAATAATAATAATAATAATAGATTTAATTTGTTAGCGCTTTTACAGGTGCTCAAAGACGCTTTACAGATATAGTGAAGGGAAAAGAAAAGGAAGGAACAACAAATAAATATATAGTTAAAGTTAAAGTCAAATAATACAAAAACAATCACACATTAAAAGCCAGATTGAAGAGGTGAGTGCTTTGAAGGTGGTGAGGTCGGTGTCGGTGCAGTCTCTGATGGGTTGTGGGAGTGAGTTCCAGAGGGAGGGGGCAGCGACGGAGAAGGCTCTGTCCCCCCAGGTCCGGTGATTGGTGCGGGCGGGGATGGATAGGAGGTTGGCTTCTGATGAGCGGAGGCAGCGGGAAGGGGCGTGGTGGTGCAGCAGGTCTGTGAGGTAGGGGGGGGGGGGCTGATTGTTGAGGGCTTTGTGAGTAATGAGGAGGACTTTGAAGTTGATTCAGATATAGGCAGCTGACACTCCACAGAAAGAGGTGAAAACCAACAAACGCAAAGGCTTCCATACAGGGCTCCAGGTGTCACTGTATCGTTGGTGGCAATGAAAAATCATGTGCTTTCACTCTTGCACTAAAAAGACTGTAATCCAATTGCCACGTATCATTGTGGAGCAAAGTGCTGTCCACTGCCATCATAAAGTTAACAAATAAGGAAATCACTTTTTTAAATAATGGTGTGCTCTAATGTTTTTTAAAGAAACTGTGGAACGTTATCTTAGGTTTGTGTCGGACCACGAGACATTGGAAATATATTTTTGAAATTCATGAAATATAAACATTTAGTATTTGAAATTGAAAAATTCCTGACAAGGTTAACCATTATTGCTCTAATGTTCAAGTCTGATAAGATGGGAGAATCAGCAGCCACAGCAAACTGCTGGGTGAGTTTGAAGGTCATTACCTCAAAACGGTTTTAAGGAACCTCCTTGTATTTCAAAATGGAGATCGAGAAAGGTTTACAGTAAAACTAAATGTTTGCTCAGTCATTTGATGCAGACCATCTGCTCTTAAAATCAACTCCCCATCACATCACCTAATATGGATACGGCTCATTCACACGCATCTGTGTTCTCTATTCAGGAAACTAGCTCACAGTGGCACACACTCATCTGACATCTAGAGCTTGTCACACACCTGTCACACAGACTCTTCAACACTTCACACACTCTCCCCTCTGATGCTTACTTTGTCACACCTTGGGGTGACGGCATCGGTGTGTACATGCATAATGTGTCTTTTCCTTCACCAAGGGCTTAAACAGCTCGACCTTGAAAGAACTGTCAAACAGTGGACAGTTGATGAACAGTGTCTTCTTTGAACAAAGTACAGCAATGTTAAAACATCCTCAAAAAGACGTTTCCCTATGATCATGCACTGCTAGCAGATAACCAACAGACAGATACATAACCTGACATGACAAGGAAACCACAAACCACGAAAGAGGAACAAGAGGAAGTGAGGAGAAGGGATGTTTTGTAATGTCAGGCCACCGTCCAATCGCTGATGAGGCTTTGGTGTTGCTAATCCTGCCTGACTCAGTTTATAAAAGACAGTGAAGATAAACACTTGCTTCTCACGTTAACAGATTTGTGTACTCGGAGACCCCGCTGGCAAGAGAGAAAGTCTATTTTGACCATTTTCTTTGGCAACACTGCAGATCGCTGCATGCGTAACCCAACACTTGCAGCGAGGACAACAGAGGTCTGGAGAAATGATTGTCAAAGTGTGGGATAATACAAGCTCCTTTAGCCCAAGGCAGCCTTTTACTGGCTATTTACATGCTGCACATCTGGTTTGATTCCTGCTCAGTCGAACACCATTCGCAGTAACACCATAGCTAGCAGCAAAGCTACTGATGGCAG
Organism: Pseudochaenichthys georgianus; assembly: GCF_902827115.2. Taxonomy (NCBI): domain Eukaryota; kingdom Metazoa; phylum Chordata; class Actinopteri; order Perciformes; family Channichthyidae; genus Pseudochaenichthys; species Pseudochaenichthys georgianus. The sequence goes on from NC_047505.1 coordinate 39,270,924, forward strand.
AGACAGTTTGTCACTGTATTGTTTCAGCTATGAACAAAGAAAATGTCCACACAGGGTGTAATGAAGCGTTTGTTGCACTTCATTTAGAGGCCAAAGAAGCTATTTCATTAGCATAGCATACACATCATCTCTTCACTTTGTTTTTCTTCTTATCTTGTGGTTATAAATTGCTTGCTGCTGTTATGAGAGTCGACAATTTAATACTGGTTCAAATGCTCTAACTAAGCAAAACTGACTGTTTATCCAGAGTAGTGATGCCGTTATATAAAGAACTGATGTTTAATAGTCTCTACATGTCTTTTGTTTTAACCAGTATATGTCTTTGTGAGATAAACGTCGGCACTCCACTAAGAAAATACACTTTATTGAAGAACTGTAGTGATTTGAAGCGGAAACAAGCTAGATTATCCTCTTACTTTGAGACAAAAAATAACACTTACACTCAACTCTAGTTTAATTTACTCATTAAAATGGATGATTTATGCAGTGTGGATAGCCCTATGAACATACTCCAGAATTTCTCTTGATGACATCTTCATGGGCCTCTCGCATTTTTATGCTTTGAATAAGATTATAATATTCACCAATCAAGCCTGCTCTCCTCATGTTCACCTGCATACTGTCACTCCTGATTTAAAGCAGATTTCCCTTTTAAATGGCTAGCCCTTAATGTGACACACACACACACACACACACACACACACACACACACACACACACACACACACACACACACACACACACACACACACACACACACACACACACACACACACACACACACACACACACACACACACACACACACACACACACACACACACACACACACACACACACACACACACACACACACACACAAGGGAGCCAGGTGGGGGGGAAGCTGGCCAGAACCTGATGTGCCGTCATATCATATCCATCCCACAATGCCTTGTGGCACACCTGCTTTCTAACACAGACAACAAAAGCATTCCTGCTCTCAGTCGAGGGAATGCATTGCGCCACGCGTCTCTGCTCTGATGAGGCTTTTTATAGTCACTCAGCTCTCTTACCTGCATCCTCCAACCCTTCATCTGTCTCCATATCAAACACATCAGATGTGCTGCCTCTCAGCGAGTCCCGTTGTTATTAGACAGAGAGCAGAGCACCACAGATAAACTAGTGAACCGGAGTAGAAGAAGGGAGGGGATTTTTAAAAGCGCTGCTCATTTGATTAACAAATACGTGTGTGCTGTGTGTTCTCCTGATGTAGTGTGTGTGTGCATGCAGGGCCGTATGTGTGTGTGCGTCTGCGAAATCGCCCAGGGGGAAGGTGCATGCTATGCAAACGAAGCTGAGGGGGCCTAAAGAGGAAGCGCAGCAGGAGAATCCTGCTTCACAGCAACACAAAAAGCAGGTAGGCACACACAAATGTATACACGTAGACATGTTAAGCTTCAATGGCACACATATCAATATAACACACAATCCCTTGATTTAGTGTTTAATTGTGTGTATGAAACAAGAACGCACCCACACACGTCTTACACACAGAAAGAGCTGCTGGCAGTGTGTTTTTCGCTTGACTTGTGCTCTCCTGTGACATTTCCTCATTGGCTTGTTTGTCTCAATTATCGCTGCTTATTGGACAGAGATTGTTAACCCATTAGCCGACACACGGGGCGGACGAAAGGAGAGCGAGGGAGATAAACAGTGAGAGGGAGAGCTGGATTACGGTTTGACCTGCCTCAGCCGTGTTGTGAATCATACAACTCCACAAGGCCACAAACACGGACTGGCCGGGCGCCGGGCGCCAGGCACACACACACACACACACACACACACACACACACACACACACACACACACACACACACACACACACACACACACACACACTGCACACACACACACACACACACACACACGTGCACACACACGTGCACACACACACGTGCACACACACACACACACACGCACACACACACGGCACACACACACAGCACACACACACACACACACACACACACACACACACACACACACACACACACACACACACACACACCATGTATACATCACTTCAGGGGACATTACATTGACTTACATGCATTTCCTGGAGACTTATCCTAACCATAACCATAACCAACACATGCCTAACCCTAACCCTTACCCAAGTCTTCACCCTAAAATTAATGATTCCCCTCATGGGGACCTCCAATTTGTCCCCATAAGGGAAGCCAGTCCCCACACGTGACTATGTAAACAGATGTAGGTCCCCACAAATATAGTAATGCTAGACCACACACACACACACACACACACCCACACACACACACACACACACACACACACACACACACACACACACACACACACACACACACACACACACACACACACACACACACACACACACACACACACGCACACACACACACACACACACACACACACACACACACACACACACACACACACACACACACACACACACACACACACACACACACACACACACACACACACACACACACACACACAGGCATCAGAGAGCAGCTGAAGGGCCGGCAGAGCACCAGCACCTTGAGGCCTGCTGGAGGGCCTGGGCTGACCTTCTCAACTCATTGTTCTTCTGGAATGAACACACTATCGTACAACAACGCTCCAGCTTTATCTGTATGTGCATCATTAGAGAGGGCCTGTAATGTAAGCCTGTTGGAAAGCTGTGTGTGTGTATAAGGAGGCTGCCTTGACCTGTGTCAGGCCTCTGCTGTGTTCAGTAAGTGAGGCGTACTAATACTGCGTGTGCTCAGGTTTCACGCTTCAGCACACAGTCGAAGAGACTTACCCGAGGTCACCGACTCTCAAACCCTCCTCCCTTTCTCCCACTCACCCTACCTCCTCCCGTCTGTGACTCAATCCTTCCCTTTCTCTCACTAAATACTTTACCTTTAACCAAGCTTCAGCACTCTATCCTTCAGTTTTCCTTTGGCTCTCCCACTACACTATCATTCTCCTCTGCTCCTCCTTCCTCCTCCTCCTCACTCCCTGGAGGATTCCATCATGCTCAGTCTCTTAGTATCTTTATGTCTTTTACCTGTCAACAGAGGAGAGAATGTGCGAGCAGCTCCCCAACAAAGGAAAAACACCCTCCTGTCATCTCAGAAAATGCTGCAGGGAGGAGGGGGGTAGGGAGGAGATCGACAGGGGGGCAGAGGGAGCTGGATAACACAGCAAGCGGGATAAATAGGGAAATGAGGGAAGGGGATGGAAAGATGAGGCGGAGGGAATGCGTGTTAACTAATCCCAATTTTCGGAGCAAGTTAAGGGTTTCAAATACAAATTTAGATAGACACATGTTTGAAAACAAACCAATACCAGCATTGGTATTGGCAGATGAAGGCCTTACAATAAAATATGTAAAAAATTTAAGATCTCCTTTTTGTTATGTAAATGATATGTATGTATCTAAAATGTTACATGAAACCTAGTTTTCTAATTCTATGTTCATTTAGAAAACAACGTATTTTATGTCAATATCCCAACCTTTTTCCCGAGAGCCCCCCCAAATGACTCCTGTTGGAAGTTGCGCCCCCCCCTACACATACACAAGGGAGGGGGGGGGGGGAGGGCGCAACAGCGGTAATAAAAGTTTAAAAGTCTCAAAGATGCTACAACTACTGTCACAAATTGGATGAATGTGAAGTATTGTGTTAAAGGAGGATGAAAGCGTAATTAAGGACCACTATTGGAGTGACTTTGATGGTTATTGGACTCAGGATTAATTCATTTGGATTCCCGCTGTATGAAGAAATACAAGGACGGCGCAAGTGGAAACAATTCACAAAGTGATTAAACTGTTTAAAACACATGCTCAAAGTAAGCCGGATTTTGCCGATGTGTTTATGTGGATTCAAAAATCGTAAATAATCTACAAAATGGAGGAGACTGATCTGATCGGAGCAACTGTGACAAATAATCTGAAACCGGCATGGAAATATTATCCAGACAAGCCTGGTTTGGACACTTTACGGGCAGAAGAAACATTTCTATTAAAGAAAGAATTATACATTTCTGTCTTTTTATGCTTTTAATAGCTACTAACTTGAATTTGTATTCAAATTAATTAATCAATTATTTTTTATATTTTATTGTAATGTAGAGACAAGGCTTTTAGTGACAAACCTGTATTGCGTTACAATTATATGTAAAAAAAAAAAAAAAAGTCTAAATATGATATTTGGCCTCAAATCATCTGAGGCCTGGCGACCCCCCAGTCATCTATATTTGAGCTATTTTGCAAATGAGCGCTTGTTTTTGTGTGAGTTTCATATGAGTAGCTTATTCATGTATGAAACTCTTGCACACACAGATGGGTCAAAGAACACGGCAAACACAAACATGACCTCTCCAGCTTTAGACGGCTTCAGTGTGTGAACCCGCAGCAGCTCAGTTCAGCTCTACCACACTCCGCAACAGTACCAGCAACACACACCGGATAAAACTATAAACCGGGCAATCCAATAGGCACCTCACTCAATCTGGGACTGTCTCTTTATCCCATGCCCAGTGTGTGTGTGTGTGTGTGTGTGTGTGTGTGTGTGTGTGTGTGTGTGTGTGTGTGTGTGTGTGTGTGTGTGAGTGAATCCTTTTGCTATTACTAATCTGCTGGCTCAGTCCCCTTCCTCAGCGCTGCCCTCGTCTGTTTTATTCTGGGATTAGCTTGTGTGTTAGCCTAGCCGCAGCCCACTGCCTGAGCTTGGGAGAGGCAGCCATCTTAGAAAAATGCCTATTGATGAAACACTAAGAGGCTTGATTGGATTAATCATCTCTCGCTCTCTTTTTTTTCTTCTCTCTAGCTATTTCTCTTTGTTTCCATTCAACTTCTGTTTCTTTTCTGTCCTTCTGCCTTTCGCTACTTCCCTTCAAAACTCAATAATACACAGATTTTGTTGTATCTCCCCGGTGACGGGATATCGCTGTGAACGCCCCCTTGTTAGATAACAAACTCAAATAACAGGCTGCCGGTTTACGAGTGCACTTCAAGGTAAAATGTAATCATTAAGTTAGCGTCTAATTAAAAGGAGAATCAAATAGCTTCTAACTGCTTCTGTGTGGTAGGATATTTCACATTATGGTACTTAAGTGCCTTGATGAGAGAGAAAACAATGAGTCATATGCAAGAGGCTCAGGGGAAAAACTGTGAAAGAAAACACATACATGTAGGCTTTTCTTTCTTTCTTTGAAACATGTGAATCGGAGATGCCAACATGTGAGGGAGCAGAGTGAAATTGGGGTGAATCTCTGCAGATTTGGCCTGTGTTTAGTGGGGGCACGGTACCAAGTGGCAATCGGCCTGTGGCCCTCTGTCCCCACCAATCACATCCCAGCCCCAGCTACGCCAGCGTGGACCCACAGCAACCCTCCAGTCTGCTGCCAAACACCCGCACGGCACACACACACACACACACACACACACACACACACACACACACACACACACACACACACACACAAAAACACAAGGGAAACCGCAGCTCATACAAGCAGCCAACTCCATTTTCAAACACGGATAACGAGTGAATTAACACTCTGTGATCTGCTGCCAAGGCAAAAGGATGCTCCTTTATACATTCAGACATGCACGCGCATATACAGAAACAAGGATACATATCCAAAAATGCTCCCACAAGGGGCTGTTTGGGTGGAGTTATGTGTGGTTGGACTTAAATGCCTCATCCCTTCTTATGTCTTTTTTCTCTCTCTTACTCCCTCCATCTCTCTGTTTAGCTCTCCCTGTGTCTTTTCTGCTGCTGCAAAGACAAAACAAAATGTCTGTCTCATGCCCTGGTTGTTAGCGTTGAAGCTATTTAGACGGCGGCACCTCGGTGTGAGGCTTATGTTAAGAACAAGGCCAAGTGATGAGAGGTGAGGTGGAGTGGAGAAGATGGAAAACCATTCCCTGACCTGAAGCACAAACCACCCAAACTAAATGCATCTAATAATAATGAACAATCCCCTTTTTCATCTCCATGTCTTTTCCGTTCCTCACTCTAGTGACGTCCCTCCCTTATGTCCTAAAATGGTTGTCTCTTTCTCTGTATAATTCTCCAATCCAATTATCGGTCTAATCTGACCACTTATCTGTCTCCCTAATTCCTCCTTCTCCTCCCCTTCTACACAAACATACGTACAGAAGACACTATTTTTGGTTCTGAACAGACATTTTAGGCTATCCTTTCAAAGAAGGTTTTTTTTCTCTTCAATTAAAAAAAGAAAAGCTAAAAACGGTGAGCAGCACTATTTGACGTCACAGCTATTCGTCCTGTTGGGTCCTCCATGAGCATGAATAGGAAAAGCCTTCCAAGAATCCCTCCCCTTTCTCTCCTCTGTCTTTTTCCACAGATGAATCTGTCCAGCAGCCGTATAAATCTCTGCACTGACTGTGGAGAAATGCTCTATGTGGATCATTTATGTATGGCTCAAAAAGGGAGATACACTTGGGTAAACCTCTTTAAACGGCCTGTGCTGACCTCACGCTTCACACACTGCGTTTAGCGGTAGCACGGACGCTGAACTGCTACACGAGTGAGAAATTAGATAGTGTTGAACAGTAGGTTTACGTTACCCAGAAAGCGTGCGAGCGTGCGTTGTCCTTTGCTTGTTAAGGTGTCATGATCATTTATAGCTGAGGTCAAAACAACTCTGTCCTTTACTCAGAGGGGGGGGGGGGGAGAGGGAGGAAGGGCTCAGGGGAGGAGAAATAGAGAACCAAAGAAAAAACAGTCGGGGGGGGGGGGGGGGGGGGGGGGGGGGGGGTTAAGATGACTTCAAAGGGACCTGCTGTAACCATGGTGCAGTTGAGCTTGGTCACCGTGGGAACAGACCCTCGGTTATTTGTCCACACAAACTTGGGGTTCATCACTAAAAGGGTTTATAATCAATTATTTATTTATAAAAACATATAGCAAATCCATAATAAATGGGGAAAGACACATTTAATAAACAGTTGCACACACTTGACTGCAGCTTATGAGGACTTGGACACTCTGTAATGCTGTTTATAAATACAATAATGGTTCAATTCAGCAGCACTACAACTGCAAAGTATATGTTATCATCTATTTTATTAATGATCTCAAGAGAAAGTCAATTTATTTCAAATGAAAAATGATGACAGACGGCTTATTGGAATAATGTAGTAAGTTTGCTTATCTTGTCTGACCCACAGTCTAGAACCATCAATGTTTGTGATATGAAAGAGAGGAAACTATTACAGTAATACTCACATTTATAAGAGCTTTTTTTGTGGGGTCAATAATCTAATCAAGCTCTTATAAATGTACTGTAATAGTGTTCTCTCTTTCATATCACAAACATTGAGGGTTTGAGACTACCTTTCAGACAAGATAAGCAAATTCTCTACATTATCCCAATAATACTAAGCCGTCTGTCATCATTTTTGAATTATTGTTTTCGTTGTTACCAACAAAAAGTTATCGTCTATCAAAACATATTGACGGTTTTTTTTAATAACTGAAAAAATGCAAATAATCCAAGATTTGATAACTGAAGTAAAGCTATAGTGAGACAACGTTGTGTATATTTACTTTGACTTTTAATGGAGAAAGTTTCTTTTTATGTGCTATTAATGAAACTTCACGACCTAACATTAGTGAAATGATCAATCATTATTGGCTGAATAACCTTCCAGCGACTGATCTATTTTTTGGCAACATCTCCAAAGTGTGTGTAAATCCTGCTGACAGTTGGATGGAAACAGCTTGTGTTTCCAAGCAAGCACCTCTCCTATTAGATACAGATGATGAGCAGAGCTTTCCAGAGTTTCTCTTGGAGAGGGGGAACACGATGAAACAAAGGCTCTTCTGTTTCAGGACGCTGGTATTGCAAAATTAGCTTCATTAATCTTGCTGACCTCATTGGCAAGATCGATCTCTATTCTCAGACCTGATCTGTGTGTGTGTGTGTGTGTGTGTGTGTGTGTGTGTGTGTGTGTGTGTGTGTGTGTGTGTGTGTGTGTGTGTGTGTGTGTGTGTGTGTGTGTGTGTGTGTGTGTGTGTGTGTATGTGTGTGTCTCCAGTCTCCACAGTAATACTATCTACAATATGGTCCTCTAGTGAGTGGAAGCTGTGATTTAGATTATATTTATATGCGTGGATAGAGCATAAAATGTACTTATGTTTCTGTGTGTGTGTGTGTGTGTGTGGTTCATGTTTGAGTGTATATGATTGATTGCTGTACACACTAAGACGCATGAATCCGTCAAAGGGAGAGAGGCACTTTTAGTGGTGACCAGTGCAGCAGATTTACAACACTCTTGATGATCACACCCTCAATTACACCTACAGAATAGTGTGTGTGTGTGTGTGTGTGTGTGTGTGTGTGTGTGTGTGTGTGTGTGTGTGTGTGTGTGTGTGTGTGTGTGTGTGTGTGTGTGTGTGTGTGTGTGTGTGTGTGTGTGTGTGAGAGATATAATAACTACAGCACCGAGTAGCAGGATGAAGGGGTTATGAGTAAGCGCTGCAACACTTCGATTTCCGTGACTGTGATGTCACTGAATTTATTTCTAGCTCTTGCTTAAGACCATACTTGCCACAAATCAGACACACACACAAACAGAAGAAGAAAGACACTCAGACACACACACACACATTGCTCTCTGTTGGTGTCAGGCTTATGATGAGGGGCAGAGCGGGGAGGCACCGTGATGAGGGGGAAACTAACCAAGTGTGGAGACGGATGACGGATGGCTCCTCTCATTCGACGAGCCATTCCGAGATGAACACACACTTAGGCGATACGTTACGCGGTCCCGACCCCAGCTTCCTGTCTCCTCTGCTGCGACAGATAACTAACACCGTGGCCTCTTGATGTGCTGATAGTACCACTGCGGACCGACGGCAGAAAGAAGATGATTTCCTATAGGCCTGTTGCACAACAACAGTATAGAGTTGTGAGTCGACACTGCTAGCAGAGTGATGACTCCCACTGTGTGAAGAATGGGGATAACAGAGCAGGGCCAGAGTGGAGCAGGGAGCAGAGGCAGGGCGCTGGAGGTGACCAGAAGGGAGAGTAATTGCCTCACTACACCCAAGATGCTTGAAATGAGCTGTGACCTGTTCCAAGTGTGTGAGCTTGAAGGGAGCAACTACAGCCATAGAGAGGCACAGAAAAAAGAGAGAGAGAGAGAAATGACTGTAGCAAATGCCCATTTCCTGCCGCCGTGGGGTCATGCCTGAGCACCGCCAGGGAGTGTGGGACGGTGTTGAAGGTGGTATAACGGAGGGATAATCTTGTCTGAGCTCCAGTGAGAGAGGGCAGGGGGCTTGTTATGAGAAAATGAAAGGGGAGAGGTGGTCGAAAGGAGCGCCACGGGCCATTAGAGGCTTCTCAGCTGCACATAATGGCAGGTATGAGGAGAAGGAGCTCAGTGGGGGAAGGTTAGAGAGGGAGCAGGGGCGATTTGTGCTCTGTGCCAAAAGCAACAGGAACAACGTTAAACTTACAGTATATCACATAGGACTATTTCTGACGACATCACATCAATGTGATTTAACGTGACTATTTTGGGTGATGGCTGTTAGTGGTTTCAAAATATATAAAGTCAAATCTACGAAAGGGAAACTTCTGAAATAAGATGGTGATAACCAGTGACATTCCCAGTGATTTTGCATTGATCCCGACATCAACGCACTCACATTCCCAGCGCTGAATTTGACACCAGGCTGCTTCTATCCTCAGTATTAACCAATACAGTCTACACAACAATGGAAATACATTGTCACCATGCTGTTTGTGTTCGTCTCTATCTTTTGTCTCTTTGTAAATGTCCTTTATATGTAGGTGGCTCAATTTCATGCAGTTCAATCAGAAATATGAAGATATACGGAAGACATAGGGAAAGAGAGAGACATGGGTAAATAAGAGAAAAGAAGGAAAGACAGAAAGGCTGTGAAGAAACATAATGTTGTGTTTTCTATGCTCAACTCTCAATTTTCTGGGCTCTTATTTCTCTCCTTTATTATCATGTTTTCCCACTAACCGCCTTCTCCAGCAACACACCCTCTAATCAGAAGGTATCTGCTGTATCTCAAATAAAAGGTGAGTGTTTGACTGGTTTGCACAGACTACCGTGAATGTCCTCAGATTCTCTCTCCGTCTTTTTCTCTCTCTCCCTCCTGCTTTATCCCTCACTGACTCTCATGCTTCACTTCCCCTGCTGTAATCTCAACAGCATTTACTGAGCTAATTAATAGGGCAGAAGGTTGAGTACTGCTCAACTGAGACAACTCCTTCTCTTTGTCTCTCACACACATAGAGAAAGGGTAGAAGTAAGAGGAGGCCGCAGCGTGAACGAAACAGAAGGATAAATGTATCTTTTACTGATTAGTACCAGAAAAAAAGACAAGGAGGCACAAGTTAATGGATTTGTGAATAAAAAACTCAACTTGACACTAACCCTATCTAAGTCTTTCTAAATCATCTGCTGAAATATGAACCATATTTATAAACAATAGCAGCAAGTTGTTTTATCTCAGACTTTGACACCACATTATTTCCTCCGTTTTGATCATTTTCAAATAAAATGTTTTGGTTTATTCAGCAACGCTGGCTACCGGCCACTAGAGGCAGATAAATACATCTTCAGTGAATGAATCGATGCCTGAGTGAGTAAGTGACTACATTTCATGGATATTATGTGGTCTAACACATCTGGAACCATGTAAAAACTTTCAATACCTAAATTATATAGCCTATAACTTTACGTTTTTGGCAGCAAAATGTAGAAATAAGAAGAAAAAGAAGAAGAGAGAGAGCGAGAGAGAGTGAGAGAGAGAGAGGCAGGGAAGTCTAGGAAGAAAATACTGTACATGTTCTGTAGGTTATGGAGAGCAAAAGAAAGGTTCTCCAGGGTAAAAAAGGTTCTGATGAACTAATTTTAGTTCCGGCTCTTTTTGGAACTATATCGGAACTAAAGTGGGAAAAGTACTGCGGTGTGAACGCGGTTTATGCTAAACACATTTATATAATGATAAACTATTTGTATACCCATCATAATCATAAAAATAATGTAAGTAACCCATTTTTTAGTCAAGACATTTTTTTAAACTAATGACAAATGTCAAGAAAGAAAATGATTGGGGTAGGGCAAGTCGCTTTGCCCAATGAATGTGAATGAAGGAAATGTGTTGGTGAAACATTAGTAACAAGCACTTGATAAACCTCTCGTTTAATAAAAGTAGTGTTAATATTGTCCTTGGACCGTCTGACGAAGAGAAACATTCATTTTAAAATTATAAATAAAATCTCAGAGCAAATGATAAAGGCCACTTTATATTTGATTAAACTTTAGAGAAGTTGAATTGTTCTATTTGTTCACAGATTTTACAGCACCAAGGCCAGCGTTTCCAATGTCAGACTAAATAAGCAATTACATTTTCATTCAGTTGAATGCACCAGGTACAAAAACACTAGTGTGTAGCAAAACTAGTGTGTTTATATGTACAGTCTAAGGTGTGTCCAGACCACTCAATTTAAAACAGCATGTATCTGAGTAGTGTGTTCAGTACAACACTAATGCAACATATTCTATGTGTTCATCCCTGAATCATGTCCTACATTAATGTTTGTATCACTCTACTCTCAAACGCAGGCTCGACATTTTCAAATTGTGTTTTCAGAGAAATGGAAAATGTAGGTAGCAACAAGCAAGTATATGTAATGTATTATAACAACTCAAAGTTAGATTACAGACAACAGAAAAAGCAAGAAATGTCTTTATAAACAATGATTACCCAAGCCTCTCATCCCTACAGGTTTTTCACTCCAATGTAATCTATCTTATTTTCGCTTCCTTACTATATCTTCTTCTCTTCTTGGTTATATTCCTGACAATCCAAACAGAACTGAAACACAGTCATTACACTTAACATGTGTCACTATACAATTCTTTGTGCTTTCTCTGTGTTCTCAATGCCCTGCCTTTTCATTATACTCGGTTCCAACAGAATACCACAAAATACAAGGTGTCATGTTTTTGTTGTGGTTTTAGCTGTGCACTTTTTTTGATTGTTGGAGCCATTCAAAAATAATAATGAATAACTCGGCATGACAATTCTGTTTGTGTAATACCAGCGCAGCAGCTGAGCCTGGTCATCTGCCTCTTCCTTTGTGTTTGTTTGTCAGCAGCCAGAGTAGATCCACTTACACAGAGGTAACTTTATGAGCCGTCAGTACATTAAGCAACATTTATCCTTTACAGACCTCACAATATCAATATCAATTTGATAAACAGAATGTATCTTAAACAATTTAAGACATGCAGTGATTGACCACATTTAGTTCACTTGGCGATAACTTTAAGAAAAGTTGCAAGTGCTTCAAACAGAAAGATAATTTAGCTTACTGTGGCTGGAGACAGCTAGGCAACAAGAAGAGTTGATGTATAGTGTTTTGGAGGTGGTTGACTTTTGTTTACGAGCTTTTATTAAGGTGTGTCCACTCCTTTTTAACACATCACTACCTTAAGTCATCCTTCCTTCACATTGATGTCATCCTGTGCACTGGAAAAACCTTTTTAGAAATCCATCTAATTGAACCGAGGCACAACATAAATCAATATTATAATACACAACACAGATTCTTGTTGTGTCTCACCATTGTTTTGCATAACAAAATGTAAAATGCAGTAGTGTTGTGTTCAAGTACAAGATACTCTTGGTAAGACGCACACAGATTGTGTTTATTAATGTCACATCTGTGTAAAGGTGATGAGTCAGTGCATGTCAGGGTTAAAGATCACTGCTGCGGGTCATCTAATACCAACCTCCATCCTTTCCTTTGTCCTTATTGAATCATTGTCACCTAGCTTACTTTAACCTTTGATCTTTGTACTCTTTCACTCTCATGCGTGCACACACACACACACACACACACACACACACACACACACACACACACACACACACACACACACACACACACACACACACACACACACACACACACACACACACACACACACACACACACACACACACACACACACACACACACACACACACACACACACACACACACACACACACACACACACACACACACACACACACACACACACATATGCTGGGGTGCTACAGGGAAAGGTTATTGATGTCTGCTCTCACAAAGCCAAGGTCTAGGCCATGAATCGCACACTCCAGCCTCCACTGGCTCCAGACATTAGCTGCCTCAGATAAGACATGAAGGATAGCCTGCATTATGGGAAAAACAGCGTCACTGCATTACCCCCCCCCCCCCCTCTCAAATCCTCCTCAATGATATCTACACTAACACACATTCACACATGCCCAAGTCCACGCACACTGGGTCGGTCCGAGGTGCAGATACTGAAGTGATTTTGCACGCGAACGTATGTTGGCTTGCCATTGTGAGACTTTGTTTGGTGGGGTGTAACAGAGGAAATTGTGCGCCACTGGCTTTGTGTAGTGGTTTGTGAAGATTTGAGATTAGATGCAAGAAATGAGCAGAGGGGTCCTTGGCGGAATGAAAAGGATGGGGAAGAGGAAAGACGGTAGAAAAAATCTGTAGCAACCTTATTTATCAATACAAATCACAAACAAATTAGATTTAGTTTGTGAAGCTCAACATTACAAATATCTTGCGATGATGCGCAGGGTAATAATTGGAGCTAGAAATGGCCCAATTGATCAATTTCAGGCAACGCCCAATTCATTTAAGATCCTTATTTGTGAACATGTAAGCTGTATTTTATGTATGCAGCTGTGATACTTGAGGAAATGTAAATAATGGCTCAGTAGCACAATCAGTAGACGTCAAAGGTCCTACGTTCTGTGATGAAGGGCTTGGATCCGAATTGGGAGCAACATCCTCAGTCAAAATGAAAGGCAATTAACTCGGTCCTGAATGTTTCATTATTTACAAAAACACTGGCACCAGCATGACCACACAGTCATCATCCAATAAGCATTACCTCTGACCCTTGCCCCCTGCTGATCTGAGGTCAGAGGCCATGCTCTGGTGACGGCCTGTGGCCTCCTGCATGGATCCTTCAGGTCAATAGGGCTCAAAGGTCAAGCTGCAGCCTCTAAAGCCCCTAAACATGCAGTCTAAAGACATTCATTACCATCTACAACCCAGATTTTGTGAAGTGTTTTGAGAAGCTACAAAAGACTGAAAAGCTCCAAACTTCAAAAGAAGTTTTCAGGTCTCCCTTGAAAAAGAGATCGTTGATCTCAATGGGATTTTACCTGGATAAATAAAGGTTTTGAATTGAATTGAAGTGAGGCACAAGGTTAGAGAATGACGCAGGCTTGCATGAGGTGCGTCAATCCGAGCTGTCAGGCCTTTTTATGTTGAATCATATTTTATTTTGGAGCCAGAAATAATCAACACTTAAGGAAAACGAGGTGTTTCTGGCTTCCCTGATTGGCCTTGCTGATTGCATCTCCATGCACCCGGTGAGTATGCTCCACTGAGGAGTTCTCGGCTTTGTAGCTGTCGATCACCGTACTGTTAGCTATGAAGTGATTTCTTTTCATGAGATAGCGTGAGCTTGGCCCTGATTGTAGTTAGTATGGGCTGTGGTGCCATCTACAAGCAAGTAAGCATGTGGATGCAGCACCGTACAAATACACACTAACACATACACACTTGCACACACACGATCTTGATCATCAGTGCCAAGCTCCTTCATTATTTAATCAGAACCACTCTTTGCTGTGGTTAAATTATTGAGCGAGTGTATGTTCACACAATCGCTCGCTGAAAGGTAGTACAAGGGTTTTCTGAAAACCCACTACTCCCACACAGCAGCCATGAAACGCACTGTTCCCACCCTTTAACATTCCTCTTCCTCTGCTGTCTTTCTGTCTCCTCATCTCTTGAGTAATACTCTGACCAACACCAACAGGACACATTAGGGGGCAGTTGGTAGCTAGATGACTTGTTGTTTATTTCTTCAACTGATTTGCTGAAGAGAACAGAGAGGGAGGAGCTGTGTGTTTCCCTCCCTCCCTCCCTCCCTCCTCCTGGCATCCTGTGGGCTTGTAAAGGGAAACACAGTCAAAAAGACAGAGGCACTAATTCAGGATGCAGATGGACAGGCAGACAGACAGATGGACCGAGGGAAGGAGAGGCAGATTTTCATTGGCTCTTGGAGGTAAAGCGCTCAGACTAGGCCAAGGCCAATACAACCTGACCGTCGCCGCAGCAACCCCTTCCTGTAGCAGAGATCTGACCCAACTTGCTCCCTGCTCCCCCTGCCTTCCCCTCCTCCCAGGCTACAACTGCCCCCCAACCCCACATATTATACTCACTCAGCACACAACCCACACATGCACACACATCGCCCCCCCCACCCGTCGAGGAGGCCCTCCCTGCGGGGGCCCGGTGACTCTTCCAGGGCCCAGACAGGTGGTGGGAGTTGAGCGGGCACGCGAACGCCAGCCCGCTGCCAGGGGCACGCTGCCAGTTGGCACGGAGATAACAGGCGCACTGCCTCAATGTAGAGCACAGTGCACACATGAAGATAACAGGCCTACACACATGCTTGTCTTAAGGTTCTTGTGAGGACCACTGCATGCTGAACTCTTATCTAAACTTTTATTCTAATCCTAAACAAACCACTTGAAGAGGCAGGGACCTGCCAAATAACCTGAAATCAACTCAATGCAATCTAGTATGCCGTCAATACACAAATGCAAATACCATAATATAAGCTTAAAGGAACTTCAGACTCTCCTGAATCCAAATATCAAAGTTTTAAGTCATTACCGTTCCATGTTATGTAAATATTATGCCTTAAAAACACATTTAACATCTCACCAGTTTGGCATTCATACAGCACCAGTGGTACATGCTGTATAAGAAATGCATTTCTGTCCGTATCATTCAAGTCACAGCCGTAGTGTAAAGCTTCATAATAAAAATCAAGTACACTTCAAGATAATTCACAATCATTAAAAACACAAATCAACTTAATGGTGAGTATAATGTCAAATGCACAACAATACTTGAGTTACCTCTTGCACAATACACCCTTAATTTCTATTTTCAATCAAATAGGAATCAATGACTGTAGTAGTCACTTAGTGCAACAGACAATCATTTGAAGTAATGCTGTGTGTACTAAGCAATATAGACTCAAAATCCCCTATAACGAACTGTGACATGCACAGTAGCACAAAGCACATAAGATTAAAAGACTAAACCACATTTTAATTCAGACGTTGATAATTAATGATTGTATTGTAATTTAATAAAACTAATCCTAAAGCTTTAACGAGTTGTACGCATTTGTGTTGTTTGCTATTTTAACATCAGATGGATTAACTGTAATATTGAAACAATTGAATATTTCTCCAGATTCCAAATACTTTCCAAAAATGTATTTCCAGGTCGAAATGTGTACTTCCCCGATGACAATTTAACATAATTCAAATTCAGTGATTTGGTGGCACGCATCTCGCCCCATACGGAGACGTGCATCCCCTCTCACACAGATTTGTCAGCATGTGTAGTTGACCACCATATGCCAACTACAAGAGAGGCCTCATGTCTTCAACAACAGACTGTCTCTGCATTAGCCACCCACACATTCTGCCAGCCCAATCAGCACTCATATCTGTTACTCTACATTACAAAGCCCAATTAAAAGACATTTATATTTACACAAACCGTACAGTACAGATATATACTGCCTCTTTTTTTAATTATGTTTTGCCCACCTTTAAATACAAAAACACGGTATTCTACATACATTTGCATGTGTGTGCTGTTTGTGTGGGCATGCATGTAGATGTGAGCCTGAATGATACATTTTTTATTGCCCCTCTAATTATAAACAGGCCTACTTTTCTATTCAACTCAAACTGACAAACTGACAAGAACAACTGTCATCCCCTCCCTCTGGAGACATTATACTTTGATAATGAGAGTGCTTTTCCTGTGAGAGAGCAGAACAGAGCTAGATCGGACAGGACATCTACAGGAGGTTTTATGAGATGGAGGGAGCTTGTTTTGTCGCTTTACTAATTCATAAGCCACTTCCACACTCGTGCAGCAGGGTGGAGAGCCCGGCGTTTAGTGAAACATGGCGGCAGCGGACGGTGTTCTTACAGAGTCGTGATATACTCCAACAGACAAGAAGAGCCTATAGAGAGACAGGTTAGCAGATCGACTGTTTCTACCTTACTGGGGTGTTTTACCTTTATCTCTCAAAACTGCAGCAGTTACTCACTTTTAATGTCTTTCTATAGATCCCGCTATCGCCTCCTCTGTTTCTCTTCTCTTTCCTTCCCTCTAATCTCTAATAGTTCATCCCCCCCGGCATTAACTCCAGCACTATTTGCTTTTACCTTCATTTTACCCTCAAATCCATCTCTTTTTCAAAGATTAAAGCTACTTCAAGATTAAGGAGTGTCACAAGCTTTCCAACCGAGACATTTAAATTCATATCCTACACTCAAACTTCAACCTTTCCTGCACATACATACACACTCCTACACACACACACACTATTTGACAATAAACATGTCGGCATATGCCAGTGGGGGGAGAGCGGGAAGGATAACCGTTACAAAACTAACACTGCTTAATGGCTTTTCTTTTCTCTCCTGTTTCAGTCAGGAGCCTCCTTTAGCTGTGTGCTTCGTCTTTGCTCTGTAAAGCACTCCCCTCTCCTTTCTCCCTGCCACAACCCCTCCGCCTCTTGAGAGGGGTCCTGTCCCGGGCCAGGAGAATTGTAGCCGACCTTTAACCTCTGCTTGCTAATTACAGCACCATGGCGACACTTCAAGTACCTAGTCACTCCCGGTACCACAAAAGTGAGCGTGTGTGCACAGGAAGAATTACACACACTTGTCAGGCCTACATTCCGAAATGCATCAGCAACCACACGCACACACACACACACACACACACCACACACACACACACACACACACACACACACACACACCACACACACACACCACACACACACACACACACACACACACACACACACACACACACACACACACACACACACACACACACACACACACACACACACACACACACACACACACACACACACACATATATATAGATGCAGAAACATGAAGAAAACAATCACTTGCACCTACACACGCACGGGCACACACACACACACACACACACTGTTTCAGCTAGCTTGCTCTGCGAAGTCATTTAATTGGGGCCTCTTTTAATAGCTGAACGGCAGGGATCCCGCTGACCCAGCTATTACAAAAGAGAACCCCCCCCGCATGAGTCCCACTCAACCACCAATCCAGGGGGGCTCGGTTCTCCCTCCACCTTTCTAAGGCGTTCTTCTCTTTTTATTTACAGACGAGGAGAGGAGAATAAGGATGAAGAATTCCTTTAACCTCGCTGTCTGAAGTTATAACAGCCCCCCCTCTCTGCCAAGTGTACTCTGCGTCCCCCGGTGGCGGCGGGGCCCCGACACTTTGACACCTCTGGGCTCTGCCCCCTGCCCTCAGACCCGCTCTCAGCCCAAGATAGAGCTGACATCCTGTGCTGTGTATTAAGAATGGATGTTTCTATAGGAATGTCCGAACAATTTTTTCTCAGTAAAATATAAAATATTGCACAGTCAATATCCTTACTCAAAAACAGACCTCTGTAAAGTACTTCAGTCAAGTCTGCTTCTTCATACATTCAGATAGATCAGCAGAGCTTATGTTAGACCTGGTGATTGATACATTTTGGTTAAGCAGCTTTACTTACATGCACATTTTAGCATTTTAATTAGTGTCCATGTTTCTGTTGTCTTCTGTTGTCTTCTGGGTGTCACTTGTGAATTACCTGCCATTTAAAAACTTTCGTTAATTTGTAAAGATCAAAAGGGTCACTTTAATAAATTAGTAAGCAAGCAGGAGTTCCTTTTTCGGTCAAGGTTGTTTTCAAATAGACTTGTAAATACAGTATGTGTTTGGTAATGTGTTAACTAACTATGTTCACTAACTTGTTCATTTAAAACATGAAGATACATCTTTCCTATTGATAAAAGCACTCATTTGAATGCAGGTTTAGGAAGTAATCCACAAACAGAAGTATTTTCTTTTCAGTCCCTCCTGGTTTGAATTATAATTTTAAAAATATTGTCTCAAATTGTGTATTAGTAGTAACTCCCATTTACTTCCCATTGTCTGACGAAAGTCTTTGACCTTGGTCTTTTTAACACTGCCGTAAACAGTTTGCTTGCTTTATGCTTCTTTGGGTCCCGGTAGAGTGGAAGTGGAAGATTTCTTTAAATCCTACTCAAGCCTTAGCCATCAAACTGTCATAAGTAACTTGTGAGTGAACAAGTAAAGGAGTTTTTATGTATAAATGACATCCTGTCTAAGCATCAGTCAGAATTCAGAAAGAAACACAGCACCATCACTGCCACAATGAAAGTGGTAAATGACATTACTAGTATTTTAGATAATAAGCAGAGTTGTGCAGCTCTGTTTATTGACCTTTCCAAAGCGTTTGACACCGTTGATCATCGCATCTTAAAGCAGAGGCTACTCAGTATAGGCATATCCAGCCTTGCAGTGGGGTGGTTTGTGAACTACCTCTCTGAAAGGTCCCAATGTGTTCATTTTGATGGACTGTCTTCTGAGTGGTTAAACATTTCTAATGGTGTACCACAAGGTTCTGTTTTAGGACCACTTTTATTCTCCATATATATTAACAGCGTAGGTGATAATGTGGATGAAGCTACTTTACATTTTTATGCGGATGATACTGTAATGTATTGTGCAGGTCCCTCCATTAAAGAGGCTGTTGTTAAATTACAGGCTGTTTTTAACATTATTCAGACTCAGCTCTCTGAACCAAAGCTTCTTTTAAATGTGGATAAAACCAAGGTAATGCTCTTTTCAAAAGCAAAAAAGATACCAGAGCCTGTTTTTGATATTGTAACTACGCAAGGAACAAAACTTGAAGTTGTTGCCCGTTACAAATACCTTGGTATCTGGCTTGATGATTGTCTCACTTTTAAACGTCATGTAAATAACCTGCTTAAAAAGCTGAGGGTTAGGCTAGGTTGCTTCTACAGGAACAATTCCTGTTTCTCATTTGAAGCCAGGAAAAGGCTAGTCACTGTGACCTTTTTACCTGTGCTGGACTATGGGGATCTGATGTATATGAATGCACCTGCCCATTGCCTGGAAAAGTTAGATGCCGTCTATCACAGTGCTCTGAGATTTGTTACTAACTGTAAAGCACTTACTCATCACTGTACCCTGTATGCCAAGGCAGGTCTGCCTTCACTAACTGTACGGAGGCTCAGTCATTGGTACATGTTCATCTATAAAGCCATGTTGGGTAAACTACCTTTTTATATCTGCTCTCTGATCTCTCGACGAATTGAAAGTACGTATTGCCTGAGATCTCATGATGTTGTTTTATTAAATGTGCCAAGTGCTAGGACTGTCTTAGGGAAGAAAGCTTTTAGTTGTGCAGCTCCACTAAATTGGAACAGTCTACAAACTAGGGCTGTACCCGAATATTCGACTATTCGAATATTCGTTCGTTGGTCAACTATTCGGGTTTTAATTTCATTATTCGGATATTCGTTTTTTTATTTATTTTCAATTCAAATTTTTTCCTAAATGTATGCCATCAATAAAGGCGAATTTCCATATTCTTATACTATATTTATACTTTTGAATTGCACTGTTAAAATGCGGAAATATATAGAATCTCAGCCTGTGCTCCTGACATCGCGTTCACTCACAGTCACAAATGCAAACGGCACGCTTCACCTCGCTTCACCTCGTTTCACACACCTGAACACAAAATGCCGAAGACTTCAGCTGTGTGGGACCATTTTAAATTGGACGATGGTAAGAAGAAGGCAGTGTGCCAAATATGCGACAAGAAACTGGCCTACCACGGTGGCACAACAACTCTGAAAAGTCACCGGATGCTGTAAGTACTAGCTTAGCTTAGCTTAGCTGTTGTCAAGTTGCCATGATGAAGCTGCTTTATCCGCCGTTTAAACAGTAACGTTACACATGATAAAATCGTGCACTTACTTTGCTTGGAAAATAGTTGCAAGCAAGCAACCGAATTGTTTTTTTATATTAGTTTTTCAATTTGATCCGAATAGTGAAAATAATAGGAGCAATGTGGGAACATCTGGGACTAAGGCAATTATTGGCATACAGTTTGTTCATTTATTTTTCGTTCTTCATTTATTTAAATACTGTTTACTGTATCGGTAACAAGTATTACACTGTTAGGCCTACTGTTACGGCTATGTTATTAAAAGCATTGTTGTTATAACATAAATATGTGTTTTGTATCTTCAGGTTGTAAAACGTAATTTGGAACCAGATTTGGTCCCCAGGCGCTGCACTGCGGCTCGGTTAAATGCAGAGGACACATTTAGTTTTAATGTATGCGAGTACTGAGACAATAAATAAATATAAATCGTAATAGTATGCTCTTTCTGCACTTCTGCTTAACAGCATGTTGTCAGGTGTCTCGGAGCGTGTTATGAACATTTTTTGTAAAAAAATAAATAAAAATCTTTCCGCACCGAATATTCGCTGCTGATTACTATTGAATATCCGGAGCCCGAAAAATGGTATTCGGGACAGCCCTACTACAAACCTGTTTAAAACTGAGCACTTGGTTCCCCTGCATCATTTTAAAACTCGGCTGGGTGACATGCTGTTTGATACTCATGGTACCTGTCACTGTAAATAGAGTTTTGTAAACTGTACCCTGTACATTATGTTGTATGTCATGTTTATTGTTGTTCTGTTGTTTTTATGTTACATGTGTAACTAATGTCCTGCAAGTCACCCTTGAAAAAGAGATCTTTTGATCTCAAGGGGCTTCACCGGTTAAAGAAAGGCTACAAACATTAAGAGAACCAACTTTAACTTCTGTTTTCACATGTCTGAAATGCAAGCTACCAGAACATTTACAGTCCAAAGCATGAAGGTGCCTTACAATATCCCAGGGTGGAGATTCTTCCATCCCTCTCTGGTTACACAACAATCTGACCTTTGAACTTTGAACCTGCTCCACCTGGAAAGTACACTAACAGGCTTTCATCATGACAACAGTGTTGGAAAACCTGATTTCTGTGTTGCAGGCATTCATCCTTCTTAATTGGTGACCTCCTGTCCACCTTTCTCTGTCTCCCTGTCTTTGTGTTCGGAGAGCAGCAGCACACAGAGGAACTGTGTGTTACAGTCAGGATGACGCACAATGTTTGGGGCCTAGAGAGAAACTGGATGTTTGTGTTTGTGTGTGAACGCACGTGCTATCAGTGTCTAACAGGTGGAAGACTCTGGCTTCTCTTCTCTGGAACAGTTGGGGAAACAAATGACATTTCCACCCCAAAAGGGACTGGGAAAGCAGATATGGCGCAGCATGTTTGAGAAGCGAAGACACAATTATGCAGAACATGTGAGTGTCGGGATGGAGGAAAAGATGGGGCCAGAAAAAACACAAAACACACATGAACAGAGAAACTATAGCTTAAGAGATACAGTTTAGAGAAAAAGGAAATTAGCAGAGGTTAACACTGGTGGAAGAAGATGATGGGGTGGCACTGAGTTTCCCTCATGGCTACGTTCCTCAGGATCAGTCATGGTTGTTGCACAGTCCCGTTCCCTTTCTTGCTCTTTATATCTGCCTCTCTGTCACACACACTCAGGCAGGCTTGTTAAGCTGGGAATCCCTCACGGCGCTGTGCACTGTGCGCGGCAGGCAGAGCATCCATTATGGATGCCCCACACATACTGTCTCTTTACATGGGTCAGTGCCACATGCACCTCCATGCACACACACACACTTGTGCACACACAGCGATGCATACAAAAAGTGGCCCGCAGACACTCAAGCCTTTAGTCAAATGTCAGGAAATCTGCCCCACGGGCTAAAACAGTGTCTCACACACACAAAGATACACACACACACACACACACACACCTTGCTTTCAGACATTGTGTTTTCATCCGAACCGTGGCATCCAGTTGATGTGCAAACACCCTGCTGCTTCTCCTTTTCATTTCAGATGAAGAGATATGAGGGAGAGGGGGCGTGTGAGACATAAAGAAGGAGAGGTGGCATGTAGGTAGAGAGGGTAAAGTCGTGCAAACAGAAATTGCTGAATGATTCATCCTTAAAGAGCAAGAGGAAAGAAAGGAAAGGACAAAGCAAGAAACACTCTCGATTTCTCTTACTCCACCCATCCTTGCTTTTGATCCTGTGCCTCTAATAACCAGGTATATATCTCACCCGCCTCTCTTTTATCTTTGTTTGAGCACATCTGTCTTTTCCAAGCCCATATCCTGTGCTAGCCATTTTCTCTCTTATCTGTGCAAATCCATGTTGTGCCGCTGTTCTCTTTATGTGCTTCACCTCTCTCTCTCTCTCTCTCTCTCTCTCTCTCTCTCTCTCTCTCTTCTTCTCTCTCTCTCCTCTCTCTCTCTCTCCTCTCTCTCTCTCTCTTCTCTCGTCTCTCTCTCTCTCTCTCTCTCTCTCTCTCTCTCTCTCTGCGTTACTGAATGTCCTCTTTCTCCTTCTCTATTGTGCTGACGGCAGAGCCAAAAGAGGCGCACTCTGTGTGTGTGTGTGTGTGTGTGTGTGTGTGTGTGTGTGTGTGTGTGTGTGTGTGTGCGTGCGTGCGTGCGTGGTGTGTGATGCAGCTCTGACCCTCTAATCAGTGTGAGGAGAAACAGAGGAGGACTTGTGCTGCCCAGCAGGGTCAGAGGCCGTGTAGAGTCAGCCATTACCCTCTTTCACCGACACACACACACACACACACACTTCCTGGGCTTCACGCCCAGTGAGGCATCTGCCTCCGAACAGACAGTCGTGTGTACAACAGACCTGCTAGATATACACACAGAGACACACAGGAATAGATAGGAAAGATCGAGCCTCTGTATCTGTGCACTGTTTGACTGCTTCAACCCCAGGTCTCCTTATCAGCTGACTCACATCTATCACAGCCTTACAGAGACAACTCTCACTCTCTCCACACACACACACACACACACACACACACACACACACACACACACACACACACACACACACACACACACACACACCACCACACACACACACACACACATCAAAAGGCAAGTTTGTACACCTTGCTTTTATGAGAAACATTTTATTTATGAGTTAAACAAACAAACACAGATCTTTAGTAATGTTACAGACTAATATATTCATAATAATCTTTCATCTGTACATGTCGCAGGAGGAAAAGTACAGGTGTAATGAATATAAAAAAATAAAATAAATGAATGATGTCTGAATTCCATGTAGCTGCTTCAGTTGCAGGGTCATGTTGCGCATGCTGGCTCTGAATAGGCTGTATATTTTCAGAAATGTTTTTTATTACGATTGAGTTCATAAAATCCATATTCCAGTTGCTGGTTTGAACGTACCCAACTCGCATGTCAACATCCTGGCTGTTACAAAAGTAAGGACAACATGCTCCTTATGCGTCAGAGCACAAGGCTGGGACCTCAAATGAAACGGATATTAAGCCTACTAGACTCACAACCAATTATTTTCATTCAATCTTTAAAGTTTTTTCTTCGGAGGATCATATTACATGAAGCTCAAAGCTGCATCGTTCCCTGGTGATAGAGCAGAAGCAATGTTTTACCGAAGGATGAGCAGCCAGAAAGTGATATTAATTATGGAGGCTGCGGCTGTCGTCATTGTCGCCGTCATCTTTTTACAACACGTATTCTCCTCACCACCCATTAAGATCTGCTAAAAATACAGTACAGTCTTTGTTCTTTATTTAATCCTATCGTCTATGCTGTCCTTCGCTTTGCTCTGTCGTCCTTTTTCTACACCTCTCTTCTCCCCCTTTCCAAAATGGTTCCCCTCTCCTCTCCTGCTCCCTGTCACGGTCCCACACTGTTCCCTATAGACTGAAAGAAAGGGCAGCTTAACATTGTAGCAGCTTGGCAACCAGGCACTAAAAGAGGGGGGGTGTAAAGAAAAAATGAAAAAGAAAACCTGTGTTTTCCCTTGAGCCTCTTCTTCACTCCCTCTCTGACCCCCGTCCCTCTACCCTCTTTCTGTCTCTCTGATTCTCTCCTCTAAGCTGGCTGATGGCGGCGGGGTCGTGGACCCTGGCTGAGTGGAACTCATTACAGACTCCCTTCATTTCCATTCTGAGTGGGGCCTGCAGAGAGAGCGCGCACCGGGGCATTGAGGTGCACTCGCACAGGGAACCGGGCGAACACATTGAGCAAGACACCACTTATGAAGAGTGACGGCCAACAGAAACAGCCTTTAATACCCCCACAGAGGAATAAGCAGAGAGGGGGAAGGGCCAGCACGCCAACCACAGAGACAGGGAAGAACAGAGATGGCGAGGAGAGAAGGAGCAAAGCATGGAAATAGCAGGACGAGGCAGGGCAAGCTGTGGGGTTGACACAACAAGAAGGCTTATTTAATACACATGAGCTGGAAGCCCAGTGCTACAACGGAAAGCTTATGCAGATGAGAGCCGGCCTAATGACTAAATGGAGTGGATAGAGAAAGGAAAAGAAAAGAAAAGGAGAGGAGGGAGAGATTAAAGAGGGGATGGAAGGCAGAGGCGAGGGAGTAGTGTTTAAGTGTCTGTGATGGAGTGTAAACAGAGGAGTCTCTCCGCTGAAGGACTTTGTTAAACACGGAGAAAGAGGAAAACAGCTCCGCCCGGCAAGCAGCTGTGCAGGTTAACACCGGGAGTCAAGGGTAACACAGGGAGGGTAGCATATATGGCCTTGTACCTGATCAGGAGAACACAAGAATGTGTATTCTTGGCTAAATATTGTTTCCATGGTAATATTTGATTACCTTGTACACTAATATGTTATTGTAATGGCGATATGCTCAAGCATTCCTCATTTCACACACAACCTGACAAATGGATTGCAGCAACAGACTAAACAAACACTGATTCCTGGTGTTTGTTTTAGCACCTCATCAGCTACAAATCAACATCAGGCTAATTTGCACCAATTACAGAGCAGCGTTTGTGCGTCAGCGAGTTTCATTACAGATAAGAGGCCCCGAGCTTTAAGAATGGAGGAGGTTTAAAAGGCACACGCACAAGGAGAGCTTTTGAATGGTGTGTGCGCAGGAGATGGGTCCATGCTTTTGGTGGAAGAAAGCTGTTTACCTGGAACAGAGGATTAAGGGACAACTCCCTG
The DNA here is from genome assembly GCF_902827115.2 of Pseudochaenichthys georgianus. Lineage (NCBI taxonomy): Eukaryota > Metazoa > Chordata > Actinopteri > Perciformes > Channichthyidae > Pseudochaenichthys > Pseudochaenichthys georgianus. The sequence goes on from NC_047505.1 coordinate 39,297,152, forward strand.
TGGCATGTTGGAAGCGGCGGGGGTCTGAAGGGCTGGGCCTTAAATCATTTTAGGGAACAGTCACACCTCTTCAAGTCCCTCACCGCCTCCGTCTCCTCTATTTCTCAGCGTCTGTCTGCCACTGCCTTCTCACACACACACACACACACACACACACACACACACACACACACACACACACACACACACACACACACAAACACACACGCACACACACAAACACACACGCACACGCACACACCTACAAACATTCACCATTACCCCAGAAATATTTGTCCCCTCTGCATTCCCTTTTTGCAAAAGGCTTAAGTCGTAGTTCAGTTTCCAAATGTAATCCATTAAACATTTTTCTCCCTGTGGAAATAAATAGTTTTGCTTACCTTCAAAAAAAGACCTTTCTATATGGTATACTTTAAGTGAGCGGGTGTAGGATGTGACATGTGTATTTCTTTGTTTTGATTTCTTTACATGTTATTAAGAACTACAACCAAATGCATTAAGGTAAACATAGTCGGTATTATAAAAGGGAAAACACGTTTTAAAATCATTTAAAATGGTCTCAAAGCGTGCCTTCTTATAGAATCTGTGTTACCCCGCTATTATGTGAAATGTGTTCTGCCCAGTTCTAACATGACATGGAAACAATAACAGACAAGACAGAGATAGGGGAACAGCTTTGTCCACGCTAAAGCAGGTATCCATATGAAGTCACCAAAGGCTTTGTCTTTATAGCATCAGTGACAGCTTTGTCCTCCCCGGCATGTCGAGGGACCGCAGAAATGCTGCAGTGAGATCAGAGAGAGGAGGAGAGCTGTGGGTGGACGCCAAATAGAACACTCCTACTCTAAAGTGGGACAGTCTGTTGGCAGCATGTCGTCTGTGTATGTGTGTGTGTGTGTGTGTTTGCGTGTAATACAACTGTTTCTGTTCCCGGGTTATAAAATGTTTGCATTCCTCACTTCTTCATCTTCCCGTCCAGAGAGTGTGGGTGGATTATTCTTTGTGTGAGTGCCTATTTGTGTTATTAGAATTCACACAGTTGATGCGAGCTGGCGTGTGTGTGTCTCTCAGTGTGAGTGGGAGTAAGAGTGTATATGCCACACTGAGTTTAATTAGCCTGCGCGGTGCTAGCGGGGCAGACGGGGCTGTGAAGCGGGGAATGGGAGCAGGTGGCCTCTGCCACTTGGGGGAGTCAGGGTCTAGCCTCCGGAGTGGCTCCCCCCTCCGACCCCACCACCCTACCTGCTCACAGCCCTGGCCGTGACCTCTGAGGACAGAGGGTTTACCTGCATGCCTCTCTGAGCCGGAGCATGGTTGGAGGAAGGTAATGAGTAATCGCTGCCATGCTGCCTTTTGCCCGTCTGTTCACCCCGCAACAGGGAGGGTGAAGCTTTTAGAAGAGGGGATTCTCTTTATTAAAAGTAAGTCAAACTGGAAAAAAACAAACAAACAGGGCTCTGCTATAGCAGCAGGGGCTCTGGAGGAAGACCAGGTCAAGAGCTGATAGCAATATTATGTCTCAGAGAAAGAACAAGGGAGGAAAGGACAGAGGGTATGAGTGCCAGGTGGCAGCAGTGGCATGTCTCTGCCACCTGTCCTGCAGAATATGAACCCTTCTCGCTCCTCCTGTTCGCCCAGTGTGGGGTGACACTGGCTCTCTGTCTGCCGGGCTGGCTCTCTGGCTGTCAGCCTGTCCATCTATCCGTCTGGACGTCTGTCAGCCTCACTACCAGTCAGTTAGTTAGTTGGTCCGTGTCCTTGTCTGTCAGCTCTGTCTGCTAGCCCATTAGTCTTGCCTCCGGCTGCACAATGCTAAGACAGCTAGCTAACACCACCTGTAGTCATCACCCCCTCTCCACCTTCATGTTTACCTCTACCCATCCTTTTGCAATCTAGGTCCCTGGCTCTTCTCCATATCCTATTGGGTAATTGCCATCTTGCTTTACAGAACCCTCTCTCCTTTTTTCCCCCCATTTCCTTCCCTAACTCTTCTCCCTTCCCCACCGGCCCGATTTCAAGACACACGAACAAGCTTCAGCTATGCACAAGCTATCATGGCATCCAGTCATTTCAATTAAAGCAAGCACACATTCACACCCAAACTCACTATACACACGCACACAAACACACAGTGCAACAGAAAACAATACCTCCAGCGAAACACAATGATACAAGAGCTTGTTTAATTCATTGCCAGCTACATTCAACTTCAAACAGGTCTTCCTCATGCTTTATATGCACAGCCTCCACTCTGCAGTCTCTTAGAAGGAAAATGACTCTAACAAAGCACTGGGACTGGATTGAAGACAGAGGTTGAGCTGGGGGCTACATTTCCTGACACCTACTTTGGCAACAGGAAGCAGTTCGGAGAGGCACTGCTAGCATAGCCTAGAGCCTACACTCCCCTGGTGTTTGGAGCACAAAGTGATGTTTGAAAATGTACAAAGACACAGGAGAATTCACGCACACAAGCACATACACAATCTGTCAAACGCATACATCTACACACTCGCACGCACACGTAGGACAGCAGAAACTCCTCCTGCCAGCCTTGCACCATCTGTCTCCCTGTCTGTGCTTCACGGCCATGCCCAAACAGGGCCCCAGCAGAGTCAGTGTGAAATTAGCTGCCTTTGTGGGGCTTTGTCTGCTTGTACATGTCTGTTTGGGTGCACCAGCACGCTGGGTTTAGATGCGTATTCTAGAACATATTTGCTGTCAAGAGGTAACCCACGTTGGAGTGCTAGTGTGTGCGTGTAAGAGAGGT